>NC_135404.1:14680620-14965620 GCF_051989625.1 Stigmatopora argus | reverse complement strand
TAAACGTCTGAGTCTTGGGAACGAAACGAGCAAATGCTACAAATCTATACTTAGCGGCCAATGATCGCGGTTATCTGTCCAACTGGACAAAATCCCCAAAACAGCAAAAAAAAAAGGTCGTCGACTCAAAGGTGAATGCCCTCAACTCTTGCCTATTTTTTTTGCGTTTTTTTTTGCATTTAGACTCCAAAGCTCATATTTGTATAAGCGGCGCAGAGCGGACAAATATGATCCCGCACGCCGAGTTAACCGGCATCACGTCGCGGGGAAAAAGAGAATGCCCCAACTTGCCGCCCGCTTAATCCGCGCCACTTTGCCAAGCGGCTTTTTCCACCGCAGGCCGAACAATGCTAAAGTGACTTTTTCCTCTTTTTTGCCAACAACAAATCATAATCCTTTGGTGAGCCTCAACATATGGTCTTTTCTTGATCTTTTCTTTATCCGATGACATTAATGAGCAGACAGACCGCAGGGTTGCTATATAGGAAGACTATAAACTCTGCATTTTTTTTATTTTATTTTTTTTATGTGGACATTTTTAGATTGCATTTTATAGCCGTGCTAGTTAAAATGCAAAATTGTCCCTGTCGGTCACGGGGAAAGGAATTATACAGTTGCAAAAGCAAAGTATGCCATTGCTGATTTTTGGGAAAAGTTACAAATACGAGTCAACATTCGACCAATAGTAGACAATGAGTGGACATAGACACAATTCTAGTAGTGACTTGTTGGTTCCACCCCGCACTTAAACCGGATTGAACAGGTATCAACGTCAAGGCCAGCCAATTAGTTAAATAAATGAGTTATCTATATGTTCATTAACGTAAATATGTATTTGGTCATTAATATGTACTGCCATTTTATTAAATAAATTGAACGGAAATAGCGTTTCTTAGCAGAAACGTATGGATAACTTACTGGGATACAAAGTATCGCGATATATCTATTTATTTATACAATGTCACATTTTTATTCATAACCACGTTTACTGGATGCACAAGAACTTGCAATGTTTTCTTTGAAAAATCAATAATAATAAGAAAGGATCGATCTATGTGACATTATATGGATGGTCACATTTTCAGGAGGACTTTTTTCTATTTAATAAAATACCAAGAACAAAGAAAATACAATAGTAACAACAGGCTAAATCAAGGGTGTCAGACTCAGGTTGGTTCGGGGGCCGGTTTAACGTCAACTTGATTTCACGTGGGCCGGACCATTTTAGATATAATATTTTTTATAAATGGATTAAATGGAGTGGATTAAAAGCCCTGAATATTCAGTTTTTTATAGATCTAAAACAATGTTTATTTGAGCTTTTTAAATATATTTTTAGATTTTACAAAATGATTTTTGAACTAAAAACACAGAAAAAATGGATTAAAAAATGACAATTATTGATTTAAAAGGGGGAAAATCAGGAAATTCAATATACATCTATACTCTTCATTTTAATTTGTTCCTAAAACAGAAAGTCGCTACTCATGATTTACTTTCCCGGGCCACACAAAATGATGTGGCAGGCCAGATTTGGCCCCCGGGCCGCCACTTTGACACACGTGGGATAAATAGTGTTTTTTTTCTGAAAACTATACCCAAAAAAAACAACTTCATAGACTAAAGTCGTATTTGGCTATCAGCCGTGTGCAAACAATGAAAAAAGTGTGACTTATAATCCGGAAAATGCAGTCTGTTGTTAAGCCTAGGTTAAAAAAAAATTGCGACATGACGATAGAAGAGACGACTTCAAGTTTGACGGAACGTGGGCTCTCTCAAAGAATCAAAATGGAGACAGAAAATAACATCGCCGTGCTCTCATGCGATTTGTGATGTAAGCCGGCCATTCAAGTCCAGACTCGTGTCGTGGGTGGCCTTTGAAAATGTCCTCATCTGAAGCACCGTTGCATCACTTGTTTTGTCTGCGCAACCTTTATTCTTTCCGCGGGAAGAAGAAGCCGACCCAAATAGAGCGCTCTACTTCAATCGAGTCCGCGGTGGTGCCGAACAGATGCTGTTGACACTTCGGGGAGAGTCGAGTTAGGCCGAGTGTCCAGATGCTAAGAGGTGAGGCTAGATGTGTTAAGACCCTCCCAAAAAAAGCGCTTAAAGATATCCAATTAAAGTTGACAATCACGGCTGTTCGCCGCCAAGACCGAACGGGCTCCTGGCTAATGACCCCCCTCACAAAAGCTACTTTTCCTGTCACGAACAGCAACGTCTAAAAAAGGGAGCCGACAAAAGAACGAAGATCACAGCGTAAACCTTGGAGCTCAGTACACGGCACCCCGCTATAAAACGCGGTATACTTGTGTAAAGCCGAGGCAGCGTGGCCCTGTGATATTGGATAAAAGATACGGTATTTTGTTATAAGCGGTGGCTGTTCTTCAATATGCTCTTAGATGGCGTAAAGCACATGTGTTAAAGTGGTGGCCCGGGGGCCGAATCTGGCCCGCCGCATCATTTTGTGTGGCCCGGGAAAGTCAATCATGAGTGGCGACTTTCTGTTTTAGGATCAAATTAAAATGAAGAGTATAGATGTATATTACATTTCCTGATTTTCCCCCTTTTAAATCAATCATTGTAATTTTTTAGTCCATTTTTTTCTGTGTTTTTAGTTCAAAAATCGTTTTGTAAAATCTAAATATATATATATAAAAATCTAAAATAAACATTATTTTAGATCTATAAAAAACTGAATATTCAGGGCTTTTAATCCAGTTCTTTTAATCCATTTATTAAAAAAAATCTAAATATTATATCTAAAATGGTCCGGCCCAAAGTTGTCGCGCAAAGTTTTGAGGTCGAAACGAGATTTATCGGTAGGTTCGCGGAGTATGGGTCTCGGGGTATCGTGACTGTGACAAGTTTATGTTTAATAAATATTTTTAGTTAGTATAAGTGTACATTTGTGTGCATCAATTTGGGAATATTTTGAAGGGAAGACAAAAGCAAACAACCCTGGATAGGTTGCATCTGAATGTCAGGGTGGAGGCGGGGCCAATAGAGCCAAGAAAGGTATCAAAATTTAAAACAAAATTTGAATTTAGTTAAGTGTAAAGTTAGATGAAATTTATTTTTGAGTGTGTCTGAATCGTAATCCAAGTTCATTTAAATTTGTTTATGTTATGTTACAAGCGCGTTGCCTTGCAAAAAGTCTCTCCGTCTAATTTTAATACTATTAAACCCATTTTAGTACTATTAAACCACTAGTTATTTGTTACTTTGTTAATAGATGGCAAATTAGAACAAATAAAAATGTTTTTCCAATCCAATATCCTGTTTCTGGTGTTTTTTTCAGATGGTTGGAACAAATTAATTAGTTTTTAGTTCTTTCCTATGGGAAACGTTCATTTGAGTTACGAGTAAATCAACATACGAGCTCAGTCCCGGAACGAATTAAGTTCGTATCTCGAGTTACCACTGTATTTCCCCTTAGAGGAGACGTCCACATTTATGACACCACCATTTCTTCGAGGGAACCCGCCGACGATCCCATTTGGCATCGGTGCGGCATCTATTCAATTGAACGGACCACACAAATAACACGACTTCCATTGCAGGATTAAATCCAGGAGGACAAAAGAGAAATGGCCGATTCTGCGAGCGCAACCAGCGCTTAAGTGGAAAAGCCGCCTTGATTGACAGCTCTCCCAAAGCCAAGAGACAAGTAGACAGATGTTGGAAAAGCTAACTCTTCCCACGCAAACGCACAAGATGAAATGAATTTTGGGAGCGCCTGTAATTAAGATGAATGGACGATATTCCCTCGTGAGCTGTAGATTGAAGAAGACGATTTGGGGCGGCTTTTAGGTAATTGAAAACGCTTACGGAGTGAAAAGACCGACGTTTGAACACGTGATGGGAAATCGTGCGTCGTTTTTTAAACGATCCGAATCATTTTGAGTGGGAATCGAATTGTATCGGACGTTTCTGCTGCTTTCTTTCGCCAAAACTATTTATGGATTATTGCTTTCTTCCATTTTCTATTGGCAATCAAAAATCCAATTCTCACATTTAAATAATAGTAATGACTTTGCTTAAGTCGTACTAACTGAATAAGAATATTTTTAAAAAATGGGTTTTCCTAGAAATGATGGGTTTTAACTACACGATCAAAAAACGCGTTCCCGATTTACGAATTGAAAGAATCTCGCCGAGGCTTTGATATGTACATAGGGGGTGGGTTTGTCGTTTTTGCCGTCTTATCGCTCATTTAACGGAAGAATTAACGCTGATAACAATTACCTGTAGGGGGCATTTGAGCGATAATATCGTCAAGGCATTCCTGCTCCACACATAATAAATATTTATGTGTGTGTATGTATGCATCTTGCATATTTTCAACTACACTAATGAACTGTATGAAAAGTGTGTTCAAAATAGGTAAAGAATTTAAATTATAGTAATATTTCAGTCGGGTGAGTGGTTTTGGTTGTCGGGCTTGCAGTTCTGGGGTCGATGGTTCGATCCCAGGTTGGTCCTCATTGTGTGGCATGTGCATTTTATGTTATTAAATTGATTGTTTTTATTGTCATTATACAAGTATAATAAGATTTAAAGTTATGGCCAATTATTATGTCGAGTACTTATTTATTGCCGATTATTTTTTAATTTTTTTAAATGTATTGTTATTTAATTGTTTGTTTGTCGTTGTTAATTGTGCACTTTAAATTTCATTATATTTGGATAATGACAATAAAAGCTTTCAATGTTCTGCCCAGGCTTGCGTGGGTTTTCTCCGGGTACCCCAGTTCCCTCCCAAATCCCACAAAAATGCAGAGCAGGGTGGTTGAACGCGCTAAATTACCCTTAGCTATGATTGGTTGTCCTTTGACCCGCCCAACCTGGAACCCGTAGTTAGCTGAGAAAGACTCCGGCACCTCCCGCGACCCTTGTGAGGGTAAGCGGGTAAGAAAATGAATGAATATTTTTTTTCCTGTGTTTGGTTTACAGAGTGTAAAACTAAGTAGACCTGCTTGACACTTAACGATTGAGCTTCTAAAGCGTCAACGTGGGCCAAACATTTCCGATTTCCGGTTATCTACATGAATCATTATGGCCGCAGATTACTGTAGATGGCGTTGAGCCATCGAGACATTAACAGATTATTACCACAGACTTGTTTACGGGCGGGCTGTAGACGACTTCGACTCTATAAGCTTCTTGGGGGAATTTATAAAACGCGGTCAGCCACTCTTGTCTCGTATGTTTTTTTAAATCATATTCACTAATGCGAGAAGTATTATAGCAGTGAAGGATAAATTTGTGGGAGTTTCGTTCCTGCAAAATCGGCGTTAGTATTCAATAGACGTAGTACTACGGTAGCTCTTTTACGTGTACTGGTACGTCACAATAAATTCAAAGTCAAAGTAGTTATTATACAGAAAAGGTAGAAATAAAATAAATTGTTAAAAAAGACCTCATAGCGTGTTTAAAACGTTTTTTCAAGCTATTTTTTATATGTTTGTCAAGAGTTTACCATTATTCATTTTATTATTATCATTATTATTATTATCATCATTATTATATAGCGCACGATCAGCTACTGTTGTCTTTTGTGTTTTTAAATGATTTTCACTAATGCGAGAAGTTTTATAGCGATGAAGGACCAATTAATGGGAATTTCATTCCTGCAAAAACGCCGTTAGTATTCAACGAACATTTGCGATGTATAGTATTACGGTACCTCTTTTACGTGTACTGGTACGTCACAAAAAATTCCAAGTCCAAGTACCTATTATACAGAAGAGGTAGCAATAAAAGTAATTGTTCCAAAAGCCCTTATAGCCTGCTTAAAAGCTCAAAAAGTAAAATTCCGTTTTTTTTCCAAGCTATTCTTTACACGTTTGTCAATAGATTATCGACCCCGACGAGCCGCCGTGACGCATCCCCCGCCAACAATGACTCACGGTCCCCGATCCGGCACAATTATGGATCCGTCCAAGGGGGAGGTCCAACCGACGAGCCCGGCGAGAACGCTCCCATTGATTCGGATGAGACCGAGCCGGCCGTCTGATTGGCACGGCGTACAATTAAGTGGGAGCAGGAAGAAGCTAAAGACCATCATTACGTCAATCATCGATCGTCCCCCCGCCTCCTTTCGTCAATCATCCGCACTCATCGTCTAATGGGCTTTGTGAGCTCCCACACTATCCCCGCTGTAAATATATCAATCATTTCTCCTGAAATAACATCGGCACAAAGCCATAACGATGCCGAGAGAAAGACCTGAAAAAAATCTAAAATCCTTCAAGTCAGTTTTACAAGTCCAATTTCGAGCACAATGCACGCTATTTTTCGATCTCTTGGTTTTTAACGGTGATAATCACTCTTCATGTTCTGAGAAAAATCGAAACAGAAAATTCGACAAGTTTCACAAAGACGATCATTTGGAAAAGATTGTGGGAGAGTGAAATGCAGATTATTTCTATCTGGATTCGGGGTTCGGGGGACTTTATCCACGGCAACAATGCACTCAAACGAACAAACTAATTTAAATGAACTTGGGTGAATATGTACAGACACACTCAAACATACGATTAATGTAACTTTACACAAAACTGAATTCTAATTATGTTTTATTTATTTTTTACCTTCGTTCTGGGCGGGTTAGCTGTTTGCCACGCCTCCACCCTCACGTTCGCTATCGATGGGCTGTTTGCTGTTACATTCCCTTCAAAATATTCCCAAAATGATACACACAAATGTCCTCACAATACGATAACGCACGACCACTTGCCAACGAGAAGTAGTCTTGAATGAGCGATCGCGGGAGCTAACAGGCTAAGGAAGGAATAACAGCCTACCCACGTATTGATTGTGGGTAATGAAGTTTTATTCTGAGAAAGGGTGCCATTGGCTATCGGTGTTGTGTGCACGAGTATACTTCATTACCCAGAAAGCCCTCTTTTTGCCCGTGCATGCGCGTTGTGCGTTTCCTGGTCGAAACTCGTCTGAATAAATCGTTCAGTGCTCGTAGATATCTGTTATACACGAAAGATGCGGCAAAAAAAGACAGTGTGCTACAATGATATACAGTCTCTCATGTCATGGCCACCTGGCTTGGTCGCATCTCGAAGTTTTGATCGTATCTAGGGCGAATTATTCGATCTAAATTTTCATCGTACCTCGAGCATGTCGTAGGTAGAGCTGATCGTAGGTCGAGGTACCACTGTATAAGCAGTTGACGATTACGTTTTCGTCTGCTAGCGGTGACCGAGACGATCCGGATTAGAGCGAAAATTGGTGAAACGAGATCAAAAAACGTATTTAAAAGTTGTTATAGGGCGTGCACAATTCGAAATGATTCAAAAAAAATGTATAAAATACAGGAAAAACTTAAAAGGTTGACAGCTATGCTACTTTTCCAGTAAAAAAAAACACACGTTCGCTTCTGGCAACCAGTGCTGCAGATAAATGGCTATTACGTAAGAACATTTACAAAGAGTAGCTTGATGGTTGCGCCAGCTCCAAAAGTTTGGAAATGCTCTTTCAAGCGTTCAAAGGTTGTATTTAGGGTAAAGATTGATGGGTTGTTTGAGACCCAACTGGTTATAGACCTTATAGTAAACAAGAAAAGCACTCTTAATTAAGATTGGTCACTGCAAAATATGTTTTTAGAGTTTGAGGCGGTGTCCCTCAAAAACATCATGTCTTGGGAAAATTTGCAAAATATAAAATGTCATTAGACGGGTTACTAAACGTTGGCACTTGTGTGGGAAAACCACGGCGCAGACGCCGTGTCATGGGGTGGAGTCATTCCTGACCTCATCAGCCAGAGAGCAGACCTCCACCAAAAACAGTCCTAATTTCAACCATATAAAGTCATCTACTTCCACATTGTACCACTTTTAGCTCATGACTAAAAACACAGGTCACAAAAACAACAACCACTCGATGCACTAAAAACTGGCCTGGACTGACTTTAAAAAAAAATCCTATTTCAGACATTTTCTTTTTGCCAATAAGATTATTTTCACAACAACATTAAATGAATCCTTCCTAATCCATGTGTATGTATGTATACGTATATTTATATATGCATGTATATATAATATATACATACATATACACATACATATACACACATATATATATATATATTTATATATATATATATATATATATACACACACATACATATATATATACACATACATATATACATATATATATATATATACATACATATATACATATATACATATATACATACATTCATACATATATACACATACATACATATATACATACATATATATATATACATATATACATACATATATATATACACATATACATACACATACATATATACACACATACATATATATATATATATACACATATATATATACATATATACATATATATATATATATATATATATATATATATATATATATATATATATATATATATATATATATATATTACATCAACAGGCTTATTTATTATTTTATATATTTATTTATTTATTTAATAACTTATTTATTACCTATTTATGTCTAAAATGTATTTTGCTGTGTCTGTATTCTCACCCTCTTGCTACTGTGACAGTGAAATGTCCCGAATACGGGATAAATAAAGTTATCCAATCCAGTCCAATAATTCCCCTCCCACAAAATGACTCGAGTAGATTATTGTTTGTCCTCCGACTGAAACCAACCAACAAACAAACAAACAACCCGGACCCACATAAAACTAATTCCAGTGAAAAGCACCCCGTTAAAAAAAACGCAAAGCAAACACAGCCAGTGTCAACATACGTGGCGATTCCCAAATGAGCGTTCCAAAGGTAAAAAAAAAACAAGCGCATTGTTGGAGCGAGCTGTTTTCCACAGATATGAACGCTCAGATCAATAGAACGGCCCAAACCCCATTTGCACGCCTCGTCGACTTCCCGGCCGACGAGCGTGTTCGATGCCTCTGTTCCTGCGACACGGCGAATCAAAGATGTCGTCGAGCGAGGACGAATGGGAGCGAGGCGGGCGGCTGCTACGCTTGGGATGGAAATAGCGAGTACGCAAATCCGACCAGACTTGGATGGCAGTCCGAATCAGCGTGGATCGCCCCGATTCATTCATTCAAGTCAAGCGAATCCAGGCGGGATTGGCAATCCTGGGATTGCCGCTTCCTTCCTTCCCGTCTGGCCGCTTTGCGTTTTTCGGATAGCCGAACGTCAAGCGGCTCAGACAAACACAATTGTTGGACAACAGATTTGCGTTTCCAAAGAAAAACAGGTGCGAGATTGACTAGCAAAACAAAGTCCAGCTGGTGGACAAAAGCTTCATGAAAACTTATTGTTGACGCTTGAATAGCCCAACGGCAGGGGGTGTACAAACTAGGGCATGCGGGTAAACTCCGGCCCACAATAGATGATCAAAATACCACAAAATATGGCCCGCAGAGGAAGCTTAAGTTCAGCCTACACCTCAATTCTCAGCATTTACACTAGATTTAAACTCTGCGTTAGCTGAGGGCTGAAAACCTGACACGCTGAAAGAAATGTGGAAAACAAGAATGAAATGATATTATTTCAAATGTGCTTATATTTTTAATATAGGATAGGACAACTTTTGAAAACAGTCTGCAATAAATATGACGAACGAAGTGAATAAACTCCAACTAAACTGGGTTCCAAATTTTAAAAATGAGTTTTTCAACTGCGCTCAGTTGCGCTTCCAAAAAGCCAAAGGAAGCACATGCAAAGCATCTTGGGTACGCCACATGAGAGCATCTCCATCACACATACCATATTTTATCGCATAAATGCCACCTCCGTGTATAAGCCATACCCTTAAAATTGCCTTAAAATTGTTGAGTTTGACAATTTCTCACATATAAGCCACCTCTGTGTATAAGCCCTAGCCTTAAAATTGCCTTAAAATATTTGAATTTGACAATTCCTCGCATATAAGCCACCTCTGTGTATAAGCCCTACCCTTAAAATTGCCTTAAAATAGTTGAATTTGACAATTTATCGCATATAAGCCACTTCTGTGTATAAGCCCTAGCCTTAAAATTGCCTTAAAATATTTGAATTTGACAATTTCTCGCGTATAAGCCCTAGCCTTAAAATTGCCTTAAAATGGTTGAGTTTAACAATTTCTCACATATAAGCCACTTCTGTGTATAAGCCCTAGCCTTAAAATTGCCTTAAAATATTTGAATTTGACAATTTCTCACATATAAGCCACCTCCGTGTATAAGCCCTACCCTTAAAATGGTTGAATTTGACAATTTCTCACATATAAGCCGCCCCTTGATTCACAATTTTCACCTCCATATTCATGGTTTTAATAGGGATGTGTTACTTTGAAGGGAAAATCTTTAGAAAAATCATCACCCGTGGTATTTCTGAGATACTGTACAAATCGATTGCTGGATTTCACATTATGTGGGCTAATATCATAAGGAAATTGAATTCAAAAAGGACGTCACGTGATCAGTACAACCAGGAAGATGGCGGCGCCCTGAGCAAGTGAGTTTTTTCACGTTTTATACAAGATACGGTTTATTTTTTTCTTGCATTTCATTCATAGACGTCAAAATACATTTCATTTAGCGTTTTATCTGTTTATCTTTCCTCTCTTTTGAAATAAATGACCGTCTCGTCCGCATTGTCTTGCATTATTTGGTCTTTGTCACCTTGCAGTTTCGTCCATGTCCAATTTGTGCGAACTCTGATCTCCGAATAGAGCTGACTCAGTCCTTCTTTTTTTTCGCACTTCTACTCGAGTGGAGCCTTTGGTTTGCATTTGCGGCTTCTCTTCGGGTTCAAATTCCAGGCACCGCAAAGCAATAATCCCCCGGATTTGGACTCTCCGCCGCCTTCCCGAGGAATCCTCTCACCTCGCACCTTTCTCATCTCCCAGCCCCGTCAAGTATGATTTCTATTTTTTTTTTTTTTGCACCGCACCCGTTTAAGTGCCACACGACCGCGGCGGTAATTCCAAGGGTCTGAAAATAGCCGCCGCATGCTATCGAGCGCAAGCTTAAGATCCCTCTAGCCAAACATCAGGCCATTTTTTGGGATGCCATTAACCCGCAATTAAATTACAATCATCATAACAATAGACGGGTGACGTTTAAATCCCTTAAATTGAGCAGGGATTAGGAACAAAGATGACTTCTCCCGGGACGCCTTATCGGCTAATTGCGACAAAGTGAATTCTTCAAACTTTCCGATGTTTGTGTGTGTGCTTTATTTATCTCAATAATTTAAATCATTGGGTTGCGCAAGTGCAATTTGGCAGAAAAGTTAACAATAAGGACGTCCCCGACTGTTTAGGTTATCGGACCCAATTTTTTTGAAGACTGGAATCGGGAAAAATTGAGTTTTCAGGATGTTTTTTATGTTGTTGTTAATTTTTTGTAGATAGTTTTGAAGTTTTAACTCGTTGAACGTTTAGATTAAATTAGATTAGAATTTTATTTTATCCCGTATTCGGGAAATTTCTTGGTTGCAGTAGCAAGACAGTAGCAAACAAAGACACAGAAGACATTGTAGAACTAGTTTTAAAAAAATGTTTCAACGGGAGTTCGGCAAATTAATTCTGGGTGGGGCATACCAATTAGGGATGTTCCCAATTTGATCACGTAATTTTTTGAAGATAGCAATTAGGTGAAAAAGATTGACTTTTTATTTTTTTTAATTCAAGGGCTAAAAAGCAACAAAATAAAACTAGTACAAGGATATCGTCAAAAAAGTATCTTTTTTACTAGGCAAATTTTTAGAAATTTGGAATCGGGTGCAAAAAGATCGTGTTTTATCATTTTTTTTCAAATATGTAAAAGGCAACAAAATAAAACTAGTACAAGGATATCGTCCAAAAAGTATCTTCGTTACTACGCAATTTTGGAATCGGTCGGAAAAACATCGTGTTTTTTAATTTTTTTAACATATCGGACATATATATATATATATATATATATATATATATATATATATATATATATATATATATATGTATATATACACATACTCATTGTTACATTTTGTAATAAATTCATGACCGATGGATGCGCAGATTCTTAAAATAAATAAATACATCAGATCACTCGGACTCGAACTCGGGTGCGAAAAATAAGGTCATCAAGACAACTCTCGCAAATAAAATATTCATTTCATCCCCACATTTCCCCAAAGCAAAAGCACCGATGAACTAATCGAGAATGCCGATTAATCCACGATAAATAAAAATGTGAAACCCCAGCAAATAAGGCACGATTAGCGTTATGAGCAACGAGGCTAGTGCTGGGCTTTCAACTCCGGCTGGGCGCTAAGCCAATAAGTCCACTTATTATATGGTATTAGTGCTAAAAAGCAGCTGTTAAATTGTCCATCACGGGCAGATTGCGAGATCATTTCTTTCAGCGGCCGTTTCATTGACTTTACGAGTCCATCCGAGCCAATCGCGGCGGCGTGCGAGAAGCTCTTTATAAGGCGTGCGGAGAGAAAACGACTCTCTTTTTTAGCCAACATGTTCATCATCTTAATTCTGCTTCGTCTGGGAATTTTTATAGAATCGCGTACTTAAAGTGAGCAGGCGAACGGAAGCGAGCTTTTTTTCTTTTTTTGATATGACAGCAAAATAGGCCAAAAATGCCTGAATGCGAGCAAGTATTAAGTGTATGGAATGCTTGCTATGGATCCAAGATGGCGGTTTTGAGATAAAAATGCCTGAATGCGAGCAAGTATTAAGTGTATGGATCCAAAATGGCGGTTTTCAGTAATGACAGCAAGGTTTTAAATGGGTTTGGATGCTGGCTTATTGGGAAGCTGCGTTATTTTGGGGGGAAGTTTGTCTTTATTAGGGTAAATTTTTAAATTTAAGCTTTTTGTGCGGGCCGAGTCCAATCATATTTTGGTCATTGCTTTTGCGTAAAATATCGGCATAAAAATGGCATTTCGCATTCACAATTTTTGGTTCAAATGGCTTTTCTTTTTAACTGGTAACACCGAACATAATTATTAGTGATGGCAAAAATATTTATGGATTTCTGTAAAAAAAAAAATAATAATGTAAAAACCTGTGAATTTAAGATTCTTGTGCGAGCAATATTCAATGATATTTTTGGCATTCCGACATAGCATAAAAATTGCATTTCAAATTCACACTTATTGGATATAGGTTCTCTTTTTTTAAAATTAAATGGTAACACCGAACACAATAATTAGTGATGGCAAAAAAATATGACAAATTTATGGTTTTCTGTAAAAAAAAAAAAAAAAAAGTAAAAACCTGAATTTAAGATTCTTGTGCGAGCAATATTCAATGATATTTTTGTCATTGCGACATTTTAGCATAAAAATGGCCTTTCACATTCACACTTATTGGCAATAGGTTCTCTTTTTTTTAATTAAATGGTAATTCCTAACATAATATTTAGTGATTGCAAAAATGTGGTTTCTGTAAAAAAATGTAATAACAGCTGTCTACTTTGAAAGAAACAATGGCAACAATATTCACTGTAAAAAGTGGCGCAAAAAACATCGACCATGGGCTATAAAACGCTTTTTGAAACACCAACAAATCTAATCAATAGCAATAAAAAAATAGAATTTTCCTACTTCATGGGCTTGAAGAGAGCCTGTCCGTAGTTCTGAAAGGTCATGATGAGCTTGAGCTGCGTGCCTCCGGATTTCATCGCTGTTGTAGCAAAACAAACCAAAAAACAAACAAAACAACAATCAATAACCTGTTCATATCATGTCAAACGAGTTCATTTTTCTCTATTTAGCTTGTTAGAACATCCCCAAATTTGAAGTGACAGTCGCGAAACGTCTCTCATTATCCTTTAATGGTGCTTCAATGAAGGATTTCAATGGAATCTCATGTTTTTATATTATTTTGCCAAAACAGGTGAGGAGAATTGGACTGCGTTAACTCCGTTAAGCCGCATATCATCATCCAAAGCGTTTGCTAAAAAGCTTAAAGCTGCAAAAAATGAAACAAGGCATACTAAACCTATTAAGTAGGATAAGAATACCTCTGCATTAGGCCTGCCTGATGTTTCATTCATTTACGTTCGCAATTCACTCATTCACAAAGCAGAAGTAAAGCATGTTCATGTCAAAAAATGCCTCCAGTCGAACTTTCACATTTTTATGAACTTCCCCAAAAATTTTAATGACAAAAAAAATTCCCCCAGAAAAAAAAATCTGCAATGTCGTGAATTCGCGATATTTGAGGGATTACTGTACTTGTATAATGACAATAAACACATTCAATTCAAAGAACATAATAATAATAAAAATACACAATATAGATATTAACTTTTACACTAGTGAAATAAATTTGAGCAGAAAACAGAAAATATCCAACGAAAAAGTCATTTCTAAAGCCAGTTTCTAATTGTGACTTTTCCGTTGGATATTTTCTGTTTTCTGCCCAAATTTATTTCACTAGTGTAAAAGTTAATATCTATATCATGTGTATTTTTTAAAATTATTATTTTGTTCTTTGAATTGAATGCATTTATTGTCATGCAAGTACAGTAATCCCTCAAATATCGCGGCTTCACGACATCGCAGATTTTTTGTTATGGGGGAAATTTTTTTATAATTAATTTTTTGGGGGGAAGTTCATAAAAATGTGATTTTTGAATGACTCATTGGCTGCCATTGACAGCAATGGTCATTTTGACTGGGACGCCTGGCAACCATCGACCAATCGTAAAGACCTCTCTTAAAATACACTCCAAATAATCAGGGCCCATTAAAAAATACATTAGATTTAAAAATAATTTGGCAGCTTGAAATTTTTTTTTTTAATCTCCCGGGCCTGCGTGGGTTTTCTCCGGGTACTCCGATTTCCTCCCACTTTCAAAAAAACATGCACGGTAGGCTGATTGGACTCCCAGAATTGCCCCTAGCTATGATTGGTTGTTTGTCTCCCGGTGCCCTGCGATTGGCTGGCCACCAAATCAGGCTCCAGCACCCCCCACGACCCTAGTGAGGATAAACCGGTTCAAAAAAATAAAATTACATTTTTTTATGCTGCTTCTGATATAAAAAAAATGACTTTGACTTTCGCAGTTTCCAATTTTGGCTTTCTGTATCTAACTTATTCGCCACACCCGAATTAAAACATTGTGATTGGTTCTCAAGTGGGTCCAGAAAAAAAATATTTTAGGTCAGTCTTTTAAAAAAAACCTCAATCCAGTTTTCATACTCTTTAAAAATCAGCCAATACGAGAAGGTTTGCAGACTTTCCGCCATGGTCGCTGACAAAAAAGAACTTGTTGGCTTGTATACATAATACACGCAACGCAAGCCATGCTATCCTTAAGTTGAGATAATAACATGCTGCTCTTGGCTTGTGTTGCTGTTTTGCCCCGAGCTTGTGTCACGGCTCTATAATTACTGAGTCACCATATATTTAAGTGGAAAGCATGTGTGTGTGTGTGTGTGCGTGCCTTCCTCAATCCAGCCAGCCAGAGAGTTGGAAAGCAAGAGGGCGGGGCAAATCACGCAACGCCAAATCCCAAATTGGGGCTGAGAAAGAAGAAAATGCTTGGTGAAATCTAGCGACGACAAAAAAATGGCAGGTAAATTGGGAGAAACTTTTCTTCGAGACAGAATCGAAGAGTTTTTAGCGACCCCGAGGCAAGGAGCGCTCTTGGAATTTGGGAAGTGGACTGAGCCAAACAGGAAGACAATCCCGAAAAAAAACGGGACGTCAGGTGTCTGATTTCACGATTGTCGGCGTTCGGCTATCTGGAAAGCGCCATTTTTTGTCCATCGACATTTGACTGGAGGTCAAAGTGTAGTCGTGCTCTGCAGATACTGAAATGCGGGTGGATTTTGTATTTATGCGGGTGTTTCAGTGTCTTCCTAATGTCTGTGCGTCAAGTTTACTGTCATATACTGGTGTGCTGTTGCTCCTCCCATTTTAGGAACAGAAGCAACTGGGGATTTCATATTTTTGCATGTGACTCCAGTTCGGGTCACCCGCATATTATCCAGAAAATGTATATACATGGCAATCTGATTTTTTCCCCCTGATTTAAGCAACGCTACTCAAAATTAAAAGGGTTATTAGCAAAAACATCAGTTATTTAGCACAAAATTTGCTCACCCGATTTTGTCCCAAAAAGGTATTTAGGATGAAAAAACACAACATCACAATATGATTTATTTTCACCCAATTTGAGGAAATCTTTTCAAAATTAAAGCACTTTTAGGCGGTTATTAGCAAAAACTAATTTGGAGGCAAATCAATTATGCAGCACAAAATTTGCTTACCCAATTTTGACCCCAAAAGGTATTAAGGATGGAAAAATAAAACATCTAAATATGATTTCTTTTCACCCAATTTGAGGAAAGCTATTCAAAATTAAAGGCCTATTAAAGGGTTATTAGCAAAAACTATTTTGGGGGCAAATCAGTTATGCAGCACAAAATTTGTTCGACCAATTTTGTCCCCAAAAGGTATTTAGGATGGAAAAATAGAACATCCAAATATAATTTTTCCCCCCACCGGGACTCATTCAGTACAGTACAACATGCCTATATATTTATTTATTTATTTACAACCTATTTATTTACATCTAAAATGTATTTTTCTGTGTCTGTATTCTCACCCTCTTGCTACAGTGAAATTCCCCGAACAAGGTATGAATAAAGTTATCTAATCTAACCATCTTCAGTCTATTATTTTTAAAAATAATTTCAGTTCCTCATCAAATATCGAAACCAAGACTATGTATGTTCTATTCTATACTGTTATCTACGTATTTTACCCATGACATCACGTCTGATTGCTAAAAAGTGACGGTAAGGAAGCGTGACATAAAGATGCACTCTGTTCTCTAAATATTTCATTGAAAAAAAAATCATGTTAAATATTCAGGCCAATCTCGCCGTTGTTGTCTTTGCGTGCCGAGAAGAGCGTTTGAATGTCGCATGGCCCATCTGGCAATAAAATCATAGCCGTGTGATAGCTACTAATCAATTCAAGCAGGGAAAGAAAAGAAAATAAACACAGGGGGAGAAAAAAAAACATAAGGAAGGATGACATCTTCCTTGACGTGCGGCTAACAAGAAACAACAATTATCTTTCTCTCATTCCTTCATTTTATGAACCGCTTAGGGTCGCGGAGGGTGCTGGAGCACATCCCAGCTAACCATAGCCACACCCTTATTTGGTGGCCAGCCAATCGCAGGGCAGACGGACACAAACAGCCAATCAGGAATAGATAAGGACATATATGACATATTTCTTGATGTGCGGCTAACAAGAAATAACAATCGTCTTTCTCTCAATCGCTCATTTTCCGAACCGCTTAGGGTCGCGGAGGGTGCTGGAGCACATCCCAGCTAACCATGGGAACACCCTGATTTGGTGGCCGGCCAATCGCAGGGCAGAAGGAGACAAACAGCCAATCGGGAATAGATAAGGACATATATGATATCTTTCTTGACATGCGGCTAACAAGAAATAACAATTATCTTTCTCTCATTCGCTAATTTTCTGAACCGCTTAGGATCGCGGAGGGTGCTGGAGCACATCCCAGCTAACCACGGGCACACCCTGATTTGGTGGTGGTGGCCAGCCAATCGCAGATGGAGACAAACAACCAATTAGGAAGAAATAAGGACAATTTAGCATACAATTTGTCTAGCATGCATTTTTTTTGGGGTGGGCGAGGTAACCGGATAAAACCCACGCAAGCCTGGGGCGAACATGCAAACTCCACACCCTGGAACCTGCGAGGCCGATGTGCTAACCACTCTTCCACCGTTTTGGTCTTTTCATTTCTTTCGTTATAATTTTATGCCGCCAGCACCAAGTTTCTTTTTCATGAACCAATGAGAAGACGGCGAGTAACAAAGACGCCACGGCACGCCACGCCACGACTCACCCACGCTGGTGATCCTCTGGTTGACGAGATCCTTGAGCAGCGCGTCGATGACGGGATTGTGTCTGGAGTAGAGCTCGTAACGATTAATCCCGATATGGAATCGCAGCCAGTTTGGATACGAGTCGGCCGTCAGTTCTCCGGCCGGGCTCAATTCCTGCGGGTTGCCTTCGGCGTTCCTGCGCCAGACGAGGAAAGAAGCGCCCGTTATTTTCCCGACAGGTCATTACGTGCTTCCAGTATGGTTGAATTTGACATTCTATGGCTCTGTCCATTTGCTTCCCCACTTAAGACCACAAATCATTCATTCTTTTTCGCTACCGCTTATCCTCGCGGGGGTGCTGGAGCCCATCCCAGAAACAGCCGGAATTGGTTGCCAGGCAATCGCAAATCAGAATGAAACAAAAAAAATCTAATCACACACAGTTAGTGGCAATTTAGAGTGTTCAACCAGTTCACCTTGGGTTAGGGAAACCGCAGTCCCCGGAGAAAACCCACACGACATGCAAACTCCACGCAGGGAGGTCGGAACCCACTGGGGATCGAACCCTCGACCTCAGAACTTTGAGGCGGACCTGCTAACGCTTCAGTATTTCTGCCAACCAATAACATGCGGCCTTGGCGCAGTCGGTAGCACAAGTTGTTCTGGGACCGAAAGGGTCTGCGGTTCAATTCTCCCATCTAGGTGCCCTTGAGCAAGGCACCCGACCCTAAATTGAACCATAAATTTGAACCATAAACAATTGTTGTACTTTGTTTTTCGCTATTTTTCATGATTTCTGCCAACCAATAATAGTCGGTAGCACGAGTTGTTCTGGGACCGGAAGGGTCAGCGGTTTGATTCTCTCGTTTAGGTGCCTTTGAGCAAGGCACTCGACCCTAAATTGAACCATAAACAATTGTTGCACTTTGTCACTATTTTTAAGTATTTTTGCCAACCAATAACAGCCGGTAGCACAAGTCGTTTCGGGACCGGAAGGGTCAGCGGTTCAATTCTCCCATCTAGGTGCCCTTGAGCAAGGCACTCGACCCTAATTTGACCCCAAAACCACGTGAAACATATATTCAATAAACCAATAGAGTTTCCCCGACGTGGATTCACGACAACATAGTAGGTCAAAATACTTTACCACTCCCGTTCGGCCGCCTTGAGATCAAATCGGATGTCGGCGTTGACGTTGAACAGCGTGTCGTCCTCCGTCAGCGGGGGCCACGACCTCTTATACAAGGGGTGCTCGTACAAAGCGGCCAGTCTCCAACCCCGGGCCGGCGGGTCCTCGCCCAGCGCCGCGTCCCGGATCGGTTGCCTCCTCCCGTCCGACGCCGACGGCGGGACGTGGAATAGCCGAGGCGCGTCCGCCGGCGGCGGCGGCGGGGATCTCTCCAAGGACCGGGACGAGGCGTTGCTGAAGTCCTGCAGGATTCGGAGGGTATGCTTGTTGGGCCAACCTTGGCGGGCCCAATCGCCGGGGTCCTGGCTGGGTGCGTGCGGGCAGGAGCATCCTCCGCCGGCGCCCACGCCGCCTCCTCCTCCTCCTTGGCGCTCCAGCTTGGGCAGTAGGTCGATCATGATGTGCATGGAGCAGGCCACCAGGAAGACCATGAGAATGAAAACCCGGAATTTCCGCAGGAGGATCATCTTCAACGTCTCCCGTTTGAGCAGATGGGAATATTTACTGCAGATGATGATCAGGCAGATGCACAAGCTGACTACATCGCCGATGATGTTGATCACACCGGACGCCAGTCGAATGAAATAAACATTAAAAACCAAGGACCCATCTTCACTTACAGTCTTGAGTAGAGGATTCAGTGTTCAAGCGTTTACGGCTTCAGCATCAAGAGTCTTCTTTTTCTTGTTTTATCGTTTTTTTATACGGTTTTTTTTTTCCACCCTTAAAGGTTCGTCAGCGAGCGTCCAGGTGGACCGAGTCGAGCGGGTTCAAACCGACGCTCGACTCCCTCGAGCCGCATCGTCGACACGCGGAGGCGAACATGGATCGCCTTTTCTTTTTTTCTCCACCTTTTTCTAAGGAAAAGTGTCCGCAAGTGGTGCAAAAAGCTGCAAATCCAAGCCGACAAGTCTCCGTTTGTGCAGGTAAGAAGTCGCCAACCCCCCTCGAGGAAGAAAAAAAAAAAGCCACAAACACGCGCACCTTGTCCGGATCGGAAAATCAAGCACGCACGGACGTCTTTACGTCAAATGAGCATCGAGGAGGGATGGGTGTGTTCATAAATACGGCAGGGTGAAGTCGAGACGAGATCCAGCCTTTCTCCCTGCGTCACTGCGCGCAGATTGGACGAAAAAAAAGCGAGAGAGAAACTGATAAATGCTTCTCTGTGTTCCGTTTGAAGCTGAACTTCCCGGCTGAGCCACAGGAGGGCGTCGTTTCCCAGGTCTCATGTTTAGCTTGGCTCAAAAGCAGAGAACATTATTATTTTTCTTCTTCCTCTCCACGTGAAATTCATCTGGTGGAATCCTCGTCCTCGGAGACGCCAAGCGAGTCCATCAATGAAACATTAGGCAGGGCTATTAGAAGGCTCATCAGTCACCGCAGCGACTCCCATCTTGCTCTTCTTTTTTTTTTCCAAAGATGGAAGACATTTCAGTGTTGGGGTCCTAAAAAAAATACCTGAAAGCAGGGGAAAAATAATTATGATGCATTTTGTCCACAGCAATAAAAGGGCTGAATTGAAAGTGTTTTTTTTTAATCCGTTCATTCATTTTTCAACCTGGTGTTTTTCTCTATGAATCCTTCCACCAACACAGCTGAATTGAATAATTAGTATCGTTAGCCAGCAAGTTGATTATTTGATTAAGGTGTGCGAGAGAAGGGAAATATATGCAAAACATCTGGCAAACGCATGGCTCTCGAGCCTCATGCGGCTCCTGGTCAAAATGAATGCGGCTCTTTGCTTCTGATCATATTTTGTATAAACTGTTGGGCTCATTTCACGTTTTTCTTATTTTTATTCTCTCTTAAAACACCACTAAATTCATCAGGGTCCATTATAATAAAAAATAAATTAAATTTTTAAAAATAATTTGGCAGACGTGCCCCACTCAATGAGTGGTTAGCATGTCAGCCTCACAGCTCTGGGGTCCTGGGTTCAAATCCAGGTCGGTCCACCTGTGTGGAGTTTGCATGTTCTCCTACGTGGGTTTTCTCCGGGTACTCCGGTTTCATACCACATTCCAAAATATACATGGAAGGCTGATTGGACACTCTAAATTGCCCTTAACCATGATTGGTTGTCCTTTGTCTCCTTATGTGGACTTTGCATGTTCTCCCCGGGCCTGCGTGGATTTTCTCCGGGTACTCCGGTTTCCTCCCACATTCCAAAAACATACAAATAGACTGATCGGACACTCTAAATTGCCCCTTAGCCGTGATTGGTTGTCCTTTGTCTCCTTGTGTGGAGTTTGCATGTTCTCCCCGGGCCTGCGTGGCTTTTCTCCGGGTACTCCGGTTTCCTCCCACATTCCCAAAACATACACGGCAGGCTGATCGGACACTCTAAATTGCCCTTAACCATGATTGGTTGTCCTTTGTCTCCTTGTTACCTGCAATTGGCTATCCACCAATTCGGGGTGTTGTCCCCCGCCTCTGGCTCAAAGTCAGCTGGGATAGGCTCCAGCACCCCCTGCGACCCTGAAGTGAGGATAAAGCAGTTCAGAACATGAATGAAGAAAAATAATAATAATAATATTTCAAGTCTTTGTTAAATTTAAGTAGTTTAAGCGGGTTTGACTAGACATTTAGCATGTAACGTTCGCACGTGATGACGTCTTATTTACGAGTTACGGGCAAAACCCGTTTGGGAACGCGGACGAGGATGACGGAAGACCATAAATGAAAGGATCGCGGTGGAGTGTCACGAGGTCGTTCATTGTTTGGGACACAGACGGAAGACTGTTCGAATTCCTCCGAGGAAATGCAATTCTCACTGGAGACTCACTTTGCTTTGGATGAGGACAAGCTGACACTTTGTACAATTCAACAGCTTGCTATTAGAATTGTGAATGGAAGCATTGATTAAAAATGAGGCTCAATTTTATCACCAGCGGCGATGGGATGTCCGTCCCCCCAAAAATGGACAAATTTGGCTTAAAAACATCCCCACAATGGATTTTAATGTAAAATAAAAAGGGGTATGCAGACTTTAGACTTACCAGAAAAACTAACTTGACATTTTTTTAAATGTATCTTCAGTAACTCTTCCAATTGACAGCAACAGGCGTCCAATCCATGTCTCCTGGGAGATCTGACAGCAATAGAAACAAATCAAAATGATATTAATAGCAAAATATAATTCAGTTTTCCAAATTCTGCCCAGAAAACTTCATGCTGACACATATTGTAGAATAAATGACCAATTATTTCTTTCCTGTGTGAAAAATTTGTACTAAAAAGAGTTCAAAAAAAGACAAAAAACATTTTTAACGCCACTTTCCCCATTCAAAATTTGGTTTATGGAACGCTAACTACGCAATTGACACTGTTGCTTGAAAAGCTTCAATATTTATATACTATATATTTATAATATTTTCAATTTAGAGCTCATTTAGTTCAGAAATGAATGTTTTCGGTTGTTTTCAAACAGAAGAAAAAGCTATACGCTGACCACATAACACTCGGGTGTAGTATTTTCTCAACTGTTGTACCAAAAAAATGTCCCAAAATAGTTAACAAAATAGTTGGCCACTGTTTCCAAAAAAATAGCATCCAAAGACAAATTTTGGCCGCTAGCTATTTTTTTCTTTACCAAAGTGGGTAGGATATAGTAAGAGAGTGACAGAGCAAACAGCGCACGCCGATATGCGGGTGTGACAACAGTATTAAAGGCGACCAGGCTTTACGCCGACAAGATCAGGAGGAGGTGGAGGGCATCGGAACAGATAGCTGACTGCAGCAGCGCTTGTAAATTCACAAGATTTATCTGCCGGTGTTCCATAGCGGATGCTCCGGGAGCCAGATTCACGGCTTCACGGTCACGCCGGATTCTTCCTTACTTATACGGACGGTGGCCGACAAGTGTCGGGGAAAATTGCGTGGTTCCGAAAAATGGAGAAAGCACAAATGAAAATTGCCACGACACGAACGCCGATAACGAAAGAATTAAAGCATGAATGCAAATTGGCCAAATAGCCACAACACAAATGTCAATTGCCACAACACAAATGCAAATAGCCACAACACAAATGTCAATTGCCACAACACAAATGTCAATTGCCACAACACAAATGCTAATAGCCACAACACAAATGTCAATTGCCACAACACAAAAACAAATGGCCACAACCACAACCTGGATTAGCTAAAATATGAATGCAAATTAGCCAAAAGCATGAACACGAATGCACAATGACGACCCAAAGTGGAGAAAATTCCACGGAATTCGTGTTATGGCAGTTGGACTTCATGTTGTGAGCATTTGCATTTGCAGACGCTATAGGTCCCACAAAGCTCGGACAAATAGGCTTAAGGACAGTTTTTTCCCCACATCCATCAGACATCTAAACTCGCGCTAACATACACACATTCCCTTCTGCGGCATATGAATAGATGTTTGGTTGGTGATCTGCCTCCTACTAGCTGACTTGAAGGAAGGTAAGTGGCAGACAGTGTGCGGTAATCGAGAGGTAAGCGACCTGTATGTAATCGAGAGGTAAGCGACCTGTATCCACAACAGCGGAATGACAAATTACAAGTCCGTAACTTACTCTTATTTATGTCTTTTGCCGATTAAACGTAGCTTATGGAGAAGCACCATCAATTTCGTCACACGCAGTTTCTGCGTGTGATGACAAGTAGGCTTTTTTTTGTGTTGTGGTAATGACGACATGGCCTATGTCCGATTATTATTATTATTATTATTATGTTGTGGCTATTTAAATACATGTTTGGACAAATTTCCATTTGTCAACAGAACACTATCTACTTAACATTCCTACGAAGGCACATTTCCTTTAAATCTTGTAAAATCCAGATGTTGTGATTATATATTGTTTCCTTTGATCTAAATTTATGCAAATTTATAATACAGTTGCTCTGACACATTTGCCTAAATGGAATCTTTTTATAATTTGTATTCCAATCAAAAAGTTGGACCAGGCAATTTTCTTCTTTTAGTGTCAAATTAAGACAGCTTTGTTTGCTTAATTGTCAGCAAATTGGAAGTAGAAATGCACATATTTGTCGAGCATAGAAATATGCTATTTTCCATAAGACCTTTCATTTTGATCATTTCATTACATTTCTTTTATTTGTAGAAAATTACACATTTACTAAAAAAAGGATACTTAATGTGATACATAACAAAAAAATTCTATTAAAAATGTTAGCTTCTATGCTAAAATTGACCTCATGCCTGCCACAAAAAATATACTAATGTTACTTTTAATGTCTTTTTTCATACTCAAGTCAATAAATATAAAAAAAACTAGTAGCATTTTTCCAGAATAAAATAAAATCGCAATTCACCCGATTTATCACCCACGCTTTGCGCCGATGTTCCAATGAAAACACGACATCCAATAAAACGTTAGCCACGTGTTAATGAGTGCAGGGGAGGGGCGGGGCCAAGCCAAACGAGGCGTCGTCTTTGCCGTTCCCGAGCCTACTCATTTGTGGGTATGCGACCATTAGATACAGAACATTTGAATTGATATTAGAGATAAAACTCTGGCTGCCGCCCCTCCTTCCTCACAAAGTCTTCCTACCAGTGGCGGTCCGTGCATTTTCTCGTAGCGCCTTCAACGGGTAAAATCCACTTCCTAGCAGCATTTAGCGATTAAATACAAACACTGGAGCTTTTCAGATATCAGAACCAGGCCCACAATTGAAATATTATTTAGGAATATAGCCATATTTTACTGACCAAAAATCCTTTTTAACTGTACACAATATCCATCCTCCTTTCTTTCTTTCTTCCTTCTTTTCTATTGCCATCGAAGCTAATGCTGCTAAGTCGAGCCTGTCCTGTCGTATTTCTGGCATAGTCCGTCTTGAAAAATGGCTTTAAATCAACACAACAATATATTTGTTTGTGCAGCTTGCTACAGATAGTTTGGTAGCTCTGGCTAATCACTAGCCAATCATAGTTGGTGAAAGCGATGACATATCCCTACGCCTGCGACAAGGCATTGTGGTGTTGCCAACTCGAAATCTGATTGGTTAAAGCAACAGTCTTATCGCCGCTTGTTTAATGCAGCAGAGCCTGCAGAACTGATTGTGAAGGCCTTGAGGCAGATTTTTGAGCCTGGCAACAAATAATGGCTGAAATGTGATTGGTTAAATGCTTCAATATGAAAACACACATCTGGAAACAGTGCAACCAGGTGGAAAAGCAATGAAAAGACAACAGACAATTTGGAATTATTTCATAAGTATTGATGGACAAAATATAATATATGATTCAGATATTTCTTAGGCCAGCAGAGAAGGCCTTGAAGTCTCTGACAGCCCGCCACTGCTTCCTACTAATCGCTTCCTAAAAACACCATCGGCGTCTCTTCTCTTAATTCTTTGTCATCTATTTTCTTAAGGAGTCCGAATGAATGAAAGCCTGTTTTTTGTTGACGCAGTACTCCATCATCACTGGCGCACTAATTGCAAAATTCCAACGGCAAATTAGTGCTCTTGACGAGGATCCCCAAGGAATTCCCAATCGTTTTCTTCGGCATCCTTTTGTCGGATCCGCCGCACGCCAGATTGATTCTGGACAGTTTGGAATGAGGATTGTAATTGCCTGCGAGCCGTTGTCAAAAGTCAACCAAGCAGGCCGTCAGGAGAAAAAAAAATGGCGGAAAGTTTTATGCTAAGTTCTCAGTGGAAATTCGGGTTTCTGTCAATTTACTTTGAGATGAAGAAGTCCAATTAGACTCCGAATTGAAAAAAAATGGTAACAATAAAGCATTTTAGCACTCTCAGTGGATGTCAACAAATATAATTTTTTAGCTTTGACTCTTTTTTTGGGCAATTTTATACTGTATTTAAGTCATTGATATATATCAAAGCAACTCTGTTTTAAAGCGGGTTTAGCTAATTTTATTATTATTATTGTCTTACAATGAACCATTGCTATTTACAACCAAGGAACCAAACCCTATCGAGAACTTAACTTACTTTATAAGCCCTTCCCAAATTATCACTTGTCGAAATGAATCTCCTCCCACTCCTGTTTCTTGGAAGCAAGATGCTACAACATTAGATAAGATTAGATTACGTTATTCATCCCGTAATTGGGAAATTTCACTGTCACGGTAGCATGAGGGTGAGAATACAGACACAGAAAAATATATTTTAGACATAAATAAAAAGGTAATAAATAAATAAGCGTGTTGTACTGTACTGAATGATCAAAAAGAGACTGGGGTCCAAAGGGTGAGAATACAGACACAGAAAAAGATATTTTAGACATAAATAAGTAATAAATAAGCGTGTTGTACTGTACTGAATGATAAAAAAAGACTGGGGTCCAAGGGTGAGAATACAGACACAGAAAAAGACATTTTAGACATAAATAAATAGGTAATAAATAAGTAAATAAATAAATATGCGTGTTGTACTGTACTGAATGATCAAAAAGAGACTGGGGTCCAAAGGGTGAGAATACAGACACAGAAAAAGACATTTTAGACATAAATAAATAGGTACTAAATAAATAAATAAATAAGCGTGTTGTACTGTAATGAATGATCAAAAAAAAGACTGGGGTCCAAAGGGTGAGAATACAGACACAGAAAAAGACATTTTAGACATAGATAAATAGGTAAAAAATAAATAAGCGTGTTGTACTGTACTGAATAATCAAAAAGAGACTGGGGTCCAAGGGTGAGAATACAGACACAGAAAAAGACATTTTAAACATAAATAAATAGGTCATAAATAAGTAAATAAATAAATAAGTGTGTTGTACTGTACTGAATGATCAAAAAGAGACTGGGGTCCAAGGGTGAGACTACAGACTTTAAAATCAGATTTTGCCAAAGGTAAAACGCCTCCGAGCCTAGTTTTCTTTCTCTCTCCCCCCCGACCCACTTCCTTTGAAATATTTACCGTAACTGCCATTAGTCGCTTATGAAAAAGCCTCTTTACCTTTTGACATTTTCTTCCTCTTTCAGGCTTTTGAGGAGAGCCTCCGATAAGGATTTTTTATGAGCAAGAGCCTTTCAACCATGAGTTGTTGGAGCAAAATGCCCCGCAGAGCCGCGATGTGGACGCATTGCCAAGTTCAGTGGGAGTGGAGCACTAAATCTTAAGAGTTGAGACGGCGTGCCGAGCTAAAAGAAGCTAAAAAGGACGACACGTCCGGGAGTCATTAAGTCATAATGACAGAGAAAGAGAGATATCTAGCCAAAAAATTTGACTCGGGGCCAACGCACTATTAGGGAATGATAGATGAAGCTATTCCATGGGGGATGGATTCTTGCTCATTGTGGATCATTTACAATGTACACACACACACACACACAAAAACGCACACACATATCCACACACCCACCCACACACTTATCAAGAGTGGCTTTGCAACTAATTCATCCTTCCGTTTGTTATACGGTATTTTATGGGCCCTAACTTGTCTCATACGGGAGAAATATGCAAGATTCACATCATGAATCATCACTTTCTTCTAATACTTTTCATAATTAGGGTTAAGGTGGCGCTGGAGCTTGATTTTGAGTGGCTATCCGGTCACCTCGGACTGGTCGCCAGCTATTTAAAGCACATGTTCAAGAGGAATTGGGTCGTACAGTGACCAATCAGGAGAATTCTGATTGTTTACTTACTGTCCAATCACATTGCATGGGAGTATAAGTATGAAACGGGTTGACAGACATTAAATTTAAAGTACGACAAGTATTTTGACTGAACAAAAAGAGGAAAATATGTCCACATGCATGTGTAAGTCATTGAAATTGATAGTTATATGTAGCCATCTCTTATTATGATTGGGCAGCAAGTAGCCAAACAAAAGGTGATCACATTGTATGTGTTAGCAAAAGCTAATAATAGTAGATAATAGTCAATTTACAGCAAAAATAAGCTTTTGTAAGCTTCAAACACATTTTAGGTAGGGCACATGTGTCAAAGTGGCGGCCTGGGGGCCAAATCTGGCCCACCGCATCATTTTGTGTGGCCCGGGAAAGTAAATCATGAGTGGCGACTTTCTGTTTTAGGATCAAATTCAAATGAAGAGTATAGATGTATATTAAATTTCCTGATTTCCCCCCTTTTAAATCAATAATTGTCATTTTTTAATCCATTTTTTCTGTGTTTTTAGTTCAAAAATCATTTTGTAAAATCTGAAAATATATTTAAAAAAGCTAAAATAAACATTGTTTTAGATTTATAAAAAACGGAATATTCAGGGCTTTTAATCCAGTTTTTTTAATCCATTTATTAAAAAAAAACTAAATATTATATCTAAAATGGCCCGGCCCATGTGAAATCAAGTTGACGTTAAAGCGGCCCGCGAACCAACCCGAGTCTGACACCCGTGACGTAGGGTGTATTTTTACATAATGCTAACCAACATTAAACATACCGTAAACGAGCCCTGTGTATCTTTTATTCCGATCTATCCATGTAGGCAGTTCTACGAAAGAATGATGTGAAACCCAAACTTGGAAGCAATAACACTTACCGGTGAGATCGTAATTGGGCAGATTGTTTTTCCTTTTCATTTAATTCGTAGACGTCATAATAAATTTTCTCTATTTTGAAATAAATAACCGTATCGGCCACATTCGCTTGCGTCATGACGTCATGGCGTTTTGTATTTGTCACCTTGCAGTTTCATGCATGCAAGTCTAATTTGTGCGCATGTAAGCCATACCCTTGGTTCAGTCATCATTTTTTTTTAGTTACAAATACGGCTTATATGCGAGAAAATTTGGTAATCATATAAATATCGGCGCCGCATCCGCGCTGTGGATTTTTATAAATTGGTTAAACGTTGAAAGAGGAGCCACGAGACGGCTAAAGGGCAATACAAAGGGAAAAGGCTAGCTTTGTGACACGGACGCCATCAGATATCCGTTTCTATTCACGCCCGTCAAAAAGGTCAAAACATTTCCCTGACATTCTGCAAACATCTGGGCCGCGACGCCCGTTCGGAAATGCGATTTAAACCGAGAAGATAAGCAGATAGAGCTCGTGTTGTGGTTAAAGTGCAATTGCGCTGTGGAATTTCCTTAAGATTGGGGTGCCGTGACCTTTCCACGCCAGCCGGAGGGACTTTCCCCCTCAAGGTGAACGGGAAAAAAAGGGGTGTCGTCTGTCCACTTTTGGCCTCTCCGCAATCGTTATTGAATAGAGTCGGCTAAAAGGATGCCGCTTTTTTTGCGCTTTCAGCAAACGGCAAGCAAAAAAAAAGTAAATCCAGCTTGCGACTTTTGAAAGCTTTCTACTTCGGAGTGATTCGAACTGGGCAGTTGAAAAAGGTTCAAAAGATACATTTTTGTTGCTAAATGGGAAGAAAAATGCCACTAAAAATTGGCTTGATTGGGGAAAATACCAAAGCGTTCACGCAAAAAAATCCATTTTTTTTATGTAATCAAGTCTAATTTGTCTTTTCTGACTATACAATTTTATCAAGTCATATATTTGTCAGTCTAAAGCATGGGTGTCAAACTCGGGTTGGTTCGCGGGCGCTTTAACGTCAACTTGTTTTCATGTGGGCCGGACCATTTTAGATATAATATTTAGATTTTTTTAAATAAATGGATTAAAAGAACTGGATTAAATGCCCTGAATATTTAGTTTGTTATAGATCTAAAACAATGTTTATTTTAGCTTTTTTTTAAAATATATTTTTAGATTTTACAATAGGATTCACAGAAAAAAATGATTTAAAAAATGACAAATATTGATTTAAAAGGGAGAAAATCAGGAAATTTAAAATACATCTATACTCTTCATTTTAATTTAATCCTAAAACAGAAAGTCGGCACTCATGATTTACTTTCCCGGGCCACACAAAATGATGCGGCGGGCCAGATTTGGCCCCCGGGCTGCCACTTTGACACATGTGGTCTAAAGGTTTTTAAGATGATTATAACCACCGCAACTACTATTTATACCCTTAAAACATGTCATTTGGGACCAGTGTAACCTTACCTTCACCATAAAATTTCCATATTAAATGCAACCATCTGTTTTATACCGCATACACTCTGGAGGGGTTTTTTCATAATTTCATATTTTGTGGGAAATGCGGGAGAAATCTGGACTACACTATTATTACAGCACCTGTACTACCCTAAAATCAATAGATAATTATTTTTCCTAATTTTGAATTACCATATTCCCTGGACATTTTTGTATTAGTTTGGCAATCAAGTGGGTCTGCTTTATTTATTTTTTCCACTCAGCCTGTTGTGTTTTATCTAAAAAAAAAACTGTTAGGTTAACAGATGGCCTGCAGTTCTTAAATTGACTATTTTTTACTTTAACCCATGTTCGTTTTTGGTTTCCGATCAAATAAAAAATGGCCGTTCCAGAAACGCGACTTATAGTCCAGTGCAACGTAAATATTTGTTCTCTTGTGTAGATTTTTTTTGTCTGTTGATACCCAGGTGCGACTTATAGTCCAAAAAATGGATTCCGTTTCCTTCTTTTCATTTTAAACGCCGTCTTTTTTAGGCCGCGCTGACCTTCTCCTTCTGTACGTTGAAATGTTGAAGCTATTGAGGAAATGGGATTTGGAAACTCTTATTACTGGATGATATGAGGCATGAAACGCCGGCGTTTATGCGTGCATAATCTAATCTTTTTTTCATGTTCGTGCGGGAACCCATGGCATTTTTGCAACAATAAAGTCAGTGTGTGATATGATCAGTGAAATAAAAAACCTTGGAGTAGTGAGTGTCTTTTCAGAAACCCACACTGTACGTAAACGATGCAAACGTGAACAACAACAACAACAACAACAACAACGAACGCAGAATTTTGCGTTGTGAATTTCAGATTGAAAGGACATTTCGGTTCAACAGGGAAGGCCGGCAGCCATCATTGGATATATATATATATATATATATATATATATATATATATATATATATATATATATATATATATATATATATATATATATATATATATGGACAGTGAAATGGCCTGTCATTGGTTCCACAGGAATAAAAGCAAATTAAAAGGGAAATAATTCTGCTCCTTGTAAATAGATAACGGTCAGAAAAGTAAATTGGATTAGCAGCTCTGTTATTCTATCAAACGATTAATCTTTGGCCAGAATAAATATCTGCAGGGCAACTGCAGTAAAATTAAAAAAGACATTGCATTAGTCTGTCTTTCTCTTACAGTTCTATCAACAAACTTCCAAAAATTTATAGCAATAGCTCATTTCACGTCCCTAAATAATCCGCAAATCAAGATTTAAACATGCATGAAAATGTCAAAACCGTTAGAGTTTTTTTTACCGTTTTTTATAGGCCAAAGAAACCAAGGATAACCTTGGCCAAGATTCCAAAAATTTGGAATAAACACACCTCAACGTATACGAATATTCTGTATTAAATGTATGGCACAGGTTATACGGCACAAGAATGCTGGGTAAAGTTATTAAAGTTAAGTCCAAAAAAAGTTTTAGGACTTTGGATATTATTTGCTAGGCCCCAAGACTTGGTTCTATGAATTAATCAATGGGCAGTCTTTTGGTCGTGAGGATAAAAAGATTTTGGAGGAAAGTCATAGACATTTATGAAAATGATTCAAGAGTTGGGACGGACGTCTCATTGCTTTGAAATGTTGGGAAGATAGCGGCATAAAGATCAAGATAGCAAGCATCAAATGGCATTATCGTTAGCGGACTCCCGGCAGATGTGACAAGCAGTCTTCGTGGCCAAATTAGCTTTAGCTAATGGATCTGAGCATTGGTAGATTACTACGTTAATGACGTCTTTTGATCAGATGCTGACAGCATCTGTCAAAGCGGAAGAAGGGATGGGAAAATATTGTCTACGAGTTATAGCTTAACAATGTGTGATGTTACTTATAGCGTAAGTTTGATTGGTTGTTTTGTCTGTTTTTGGTTGTTTGTATAAAATTGGTCAATCGTGGAAGGTCAATAGGGCCACTGAAGAAAATAGGAGGAAGACTCGGACTTGAAAGTGAGAGTATTTATGAAGAGAATCAAGTCCAAACTCTAACTGTAGATTCTGAGAAGAAACTTCAAATTCTGACTGTAGATTCTGAGTATAAAATCTGAATTCTGACTGTAGATTCTTAGAATAAACTCCGAATTCGGACTTTGGATTCTAAAAATAAACTCAAAATTCTGACTTTCGTTTCTGGGAATAAAATATGAATTCTGACTTTTGATTCTGAGAATAAAATCCGAATTCGGATTTTGGATTCTGAGAATAAACTCCGAATTCTGACTTTGGATTCTGAGAATAAACTCCAAATTCTGATTTTGGATTCTGAGAACAAACTCCAAATTCTGACTTTCGTTTCTGGGAATAAAATCCAAATTCTGACTTTCGATTCTGACAATAAACTCCGAATTCTGACCTGAATCTGGGATTTGTGATTGTAAAGTCATTACCATTCTGCAGTCAGAGTCTCAAGTCAGAATTTTGACTTTGGACTTTAAAATCCTGACCTTCCGAGTCAGAATCCTACTAATAAATTCCCATCTGAATTCTACTCAAGAAGTCAGATTAGAGTTCTACGAACACATTTACATTAAAATCCTATGGCTGAGTCAGAAATAATTTAATAGTCCCAGTTCTGACTTCAAACTCAATGCTTCGAGAAATTCTCAGACTCATTCCTCAGAATCCTAACTAGCAAAGTCCCAATCTTCTCCCACTTTTTGTTTCCACCCGCCCTAATCCTGCTCACTGCACATCTACTCGCATTCCTAATTTTCTCTTCCCAACTCCAAATGAGAAAAGAATCAAGAATCCCCTTCGAAATCCCAATTTGCGGGGCTTCCCGATCAAAAGCCCGTTGAAAAGCGTTAACGCAGGAACAGATTCGTCTGGATTTCGGAAGGCGGAAAGAAAACGTGGAGCATTTGAGCACTCCACAATGACGAGTGCATCTTCATTACGGAATCCGGCGTTATAGAGGCGGGAGACAATTGCTTGTGAATGTCCTTCCATCATCTTCATCATTAAAGCCGCCATACTGAGAGCAGACCGAATTAATTCACAGGCCGCCGATGGCCGTATATCCAAGAATAGCTTCCCAGCGTCCAATCTACTGCCAAATGACACCAACCATCGCATTCTGTTCTTCCTTGGAATTTCCCCGACGACAAAAACAAGCGGGTTATGAGACATTTATATGAAATGACACCTGTGTGTCACCTACCAATGGTTTCTAATGGAAACAGCGTGATGATATGCAACAGGAAATGTTCTTTTTTGATTGAAAAACACAACGTGAAGGCGACGAGGGGGAAACGCGCGTAGTATTCTCGTGGCGTAAAATGTTATTTTGGCACAAAAATAAACTGCGGGTTATTCGAAGCAAGCTGGGTTGGAACGGATGTGGAAAAAAATACCAAGAAATGGATGGTGAGTCATTTTTAGGAAGTTGAAATGACGTTTTTAGAGCAGTCGTGTCAAAACAACAGAGTCCAATCGAGGTTGTTTTGCCTGTCACGCGCAATTAAGTTCACTCATCATTAATAAACAATAATGTCATCTATTTCAATTAACCAAAATAGATCCTGATCGTCTAAACAGCAACGCAGCGTTTCAGATGGATGCTGGTTTTGTAGAAAATGGATGCTTCCTATCATTGCATTATGATAAAAGTTGGATATAATAAAGTTATTGAATAACCTGCCAATTATTTATCCAGTCAGAACAAAATTGGTCGCCCTTGACATCTCGGTTTACCGAATTTTATCGCATAGATCAAGGGTGTAAGACTCGGGTTGGTTCCCGGGCGGCTTTAACGTCAACTTGATTTCACATGGGCCGGACCATTTTAGATATAATATTTAGATTTTTTTTCTATAAATGGATTGAAAGAACTGGATTAAAAGCCCTGAATATTCAATTTTTTATAGATCTAAAACAATGTTTATTGTAGCTTTTTTTAAATATATATTTAGATTTTACAAAATGATTTTTGAACTAAAAACACAGAAAAAAGGGTATTTAAAAATTATTGGATTAAAATCCCTGAATATTCAGTTTTTTTATAGATCTAAAACAATGTTTATTTGAGCTGTTTTTAATATATTTTTAGATTTCACAAAATGATTTCTGAACTAAAAACACAGGAAAAATTGATTAAAATAAACAATTATTGATTTTAAAAAAAACAGGAAATTTAATGTACATCTATACTCTTCATTTTAATTTGATCCTAAAACAGAAAGTCGGCACTCATGATTTATTTTCCCAGGCCACACAAAATGATGTGGCGGGCCAGATTTGGCCCCCGGCCCGCCGCTTTGACACGTTGCATAGATTCTCCGCGTATAAGCCATACCCTTCAAATTCCCTCAAAATTGTTGATTTTTTCAATTTCTCTCGTATAAGCCCCCTGATTCACAATTTTCCATATTTATGGTTTTAATAGTGTTACTTTGAAGGGAAAATCTTAAGAAAATTAATCGCACCTAATATTTCCGAGATACTACTGTATAAATCAAATTTCATTCAAATTTTGTTTAGCGTTTTATCTGTTTATCGTTTCTCTATTTTGAAATAAATGACCGTATCGGCCGCATTGTCTTGCGTTATGGCGTTTCGTCGTTGTCACCTAATTTATGCGCATATAAGCGATACAGTCATTGATTTTTTGAGCGACAAATACGGCGTAGGTTAGAAAATACGGTAAGTTGAGCAACCCTACTCAATTTTACCTGCAGTGCTAATTTGGGAAAAACTAGTGACCGAGACGGCGAAAGTTCCTCAATTTCACAAAGAGCTTCTCCAAGGCGAGAAATACAATCTCTCATTTATCTCACTGCGCTCTCATTAAGTGTGCTCGGCGTTAAAGACGTTCCCCCGAAGCCTTAATAGCCGCAATTAGCAAGAGAGCGGCTCGGTACGGTGACACAATGCGGACCGCCGGCGAGTCTGTCAGAGGGAATTGCGTCGAGTGCGAAGAAGACGGAGGCGGCCTTTCTTCTGGCTTCTTTGCTAATAAGTGCCAGGCTCAATTTCACTGGCTGTCAGGATGAGCAACACTAGGGGTGGCGGTCCTGGAAACCGGAAGGAAGGACCAACTGCCTTTAAAAGAACTCCCGGTGCTTAAAAGGACATCTAAGTTCGTGGTTCTGAAGGTAGTTTCTCCATTGGAATGGAACGTTGTCTTTGTAAAGGCTAAATGAGGACAGCAGAGGTTCTCCTGCGTTTTTGGTGTATTTTTGTCACTTTATAAAATCTTCCAGACAATGTAAAAGAGCCACGAAGATGCGGTACAATAACACACATTTTTTGGGGTGTAATATTAGGAGATTGAAGTCATACTTGGAGAAAAGTCATGCAATTATGCGATTAAAAACATGACATTGCTTATTTTTGCATCACTCGAACCGGAGGTTGTTCAGGGTCCGAATAATTGTGAATCTTATACAAAAGAAAATTGTCAAATTCAACAATTTTAAGACAATTTGAAGGGAAACTAAAATTTTAAACTAAAATTTATGAATACAGTTAATTGAATTAAATTTGATTCATACAGTATCTTGGAAATATTAGGTGCGATTAATTTTCTTAAGATTTTCCCTTTAAAGTAACACATTTGTACTATTAAAACCATGAATATGGAGGTGAAAATTGTGAATCTTATACAAAAGAAAAGTGTCAAATTCAACCATTTTTAGGGAATTTGAAGGGAAACTAAAATTTATGAATAAAGTTAATTGAATTAAATTTAATTCAACTTAAAACTATAAATTTGGAGGTTTATGTGATTCCTGCTGATAAAACTTTGATGAGAATGATTATTGTTAATATAGGCGACATAATTTTAAATTAAAAGATTTCCCCTTGCGATTTTTTCAATACAAAAAGTGTGCCGCAGCTCAAAAAAGGTTGAGAAACAGCGGAATAACAGAAGGCCTGGATGACCCACCTTGGATCGAACTTTTGACCCTAGAACGTTCAAGTTTGCATACAATTAGCCTAGATTGCATGTTTTTGGGAGGTGGGAGGAAACCGTAATACCCGGAGAAAACCCACGCAAGCCCGGGGAGACCATGCAAACTCCACAGGGTGAAGACCGACCGGGGATCGACCCTAGAACTGCGAACCTGGCACGCTATCCACTCGTTCAAAGGCCCGACATATAAATTAATGTACAGAACTGGTGCAGTGGATTAGGAGTGGGAAATGTTGGGTTCAGTTTTTCAAAGATCAACCCAGAACAACCGTTGAAGACCGGTTTGGAACGATGGCGATTGTTCCGGGAACAAAAATGCTCGCAAGGGGGTCAGGAGATGGAAGCGAGTGAGCGACTCCCAGTAATCTTCCAAGGGACACTCTTATTATCTGGCCCGGCGTCTCAGAGCAGTGAGTTTGATCCCCGGGGGGTGAGGGTGAGGTGCGTGCAGAGAGTTGCCATCTTACAAAGCAGATGAAAGACAAGCATGCATCCGAGCATTCAGGTAGATAGACAGCGAGGGCCAGGCAGGCAGGCAGACAGGTAGCCTTTGTACAGGCACCCCCTAAGTCCCAAGGCGGCTTCAGATATTGCCGCTTCACTGAACAGCATAATGACAGTCTCTTCTTTGCGTCAGTCGGCTGTTGGGAAAATCCACTCGGGGTTCTTCTTTCAAAAGGAACTTTATTTCCAAAGAACGCCGGCGCCCCGAGATGCTACTCGCTCGCCTGGCGGAGCTTTGCGGAGAGGAGAGAGGATTCTGTTGTGTTTTTGAGATGCCAAAGACGTTGGGGAGGTGCTAGAAAAAATGATTTTCTCGCATATAAGCCGTATTTGTCGCTAAAAAAATGAGGACGGAGTCGAGGGAACGGATTATAGGCGCACAAATTAGACGAAACTGCAAGGTCGGAAGGCCATAACGCAAGACTCTGCGGCCGATACGGTCATTTGTTTAGAAGTAGAGAAGGAAAATAAGGACATTTATATTGACGTCTATGAATGAAATTCAAGAAAAGAACTGTATGTGGCATAAAACATGAAAAAACTCACTCACTTGCTTGACTTCTTGGTTTTACTGCTCATGTGACTTCCTCTTCAAATTTGTCCAAGTGCGATGATTTTTCTTAATATTTTCCCTTCAAAGTAAAACATTTGTACTATTAAAACCATGAATATGGAGGTGAAAATTGTGAATCTTATACAAAAGAAGTGTCAAATTCAACCATTTTAAGGCAATTTGAAGGGAAACTAAAATTTTAAACTAACATTTAGGAATAAAGTTAATTGAATTAAATTTGATTCATACAGTATCTCAGAAATATTAGGTGCAATTAATTTTCTTAAGATTTTCCCTTTAAATTAACACATTTGTACTATTAAAACCATGAATATGGAGGTGAAAATTGTGAATCTTATACAAAAGAAAAGTAAAATTCAACCATTTTAAGACAATTTGAAGGGAAACTAAAATTGTAAACTAAAATTTATGAATAAAGTTAATTGAATTAAATTTGATTCATACAGTATCTCGGAAATATTAGGTGCGATTAATTTTCTTAAGATTTTCCCTTTCAAGTAACACATTTGTACTCTCTATTAAAACCATGAATATGGAGGTGAAAATTGTGAATCTTATACGAAAGAAAAGTGTCAAATTTAACCATTTTAAGGCAATTTGAAGGGAAACTAAAATTTTAAACTAAAATTTAGGAATAAAGTTAATTGAATTAAATTTGATTCATACAGTATCTCGGAAATATTAGGTGCGATTAATTTTCTTAAGATTTTCCCTTTAAAGTAACACATTTGTACTCTATTAAAACCATGATTATGGAGATGAAAATTGTGAATCGGGGGCGTCTTATACGAGAGAAATTGTCAAATTCAACGATTTTAAGGCAATCTGAAGGGTACGGCTTATACGCAGATGCGGCTAATATGCGAGATAATACGTAAATCTCTTGGCAGGTACACGATAATATTCTGCACTTTTATTTAAATGGCGTAAGTGTTAGCGAAATCAAGAGCAGCAGGAATCCATTTCGAATAAGATTCCTGTCGCATTTGTCCAGGCGACAAACAAGAAACCGACAAATGGAGTTTATTTACTCATCCTGATCATTTAAGAGGAAATGAAATCATCTGGCGCGATGACGCAGGCTGCGACGTGTGATGGTATGTTTTATTTGCACTGATTGGAAGCCAATTAAGGACGTAATGGATGGGCAGCCTATCATCCACAGCTAATTAGACGAGTGTTTACATTGCAACGATCGACGTTTTTAGATCACGCCATCCTCGGGGTTCGAAAAACAAGCTCGTCTGCAAAAGTTTGCTTTGGCGCCTGCAAATGTGAATAATTGGCTCGGATTTAATCATCTTAACGATGCTAAAAACGGCACGGCAACGCGTTACGGCGCACCTACGTTCGGGTTTTTGTCGTTGCGTGTCGATATCGGAATTAAAAACGTTATATGCTTCAATACGGAAATCATGGACGGTACTTTTTGAGTCGGGCTGAATTTTGACGGCGTGGAATAATAATACACTGCGCAAAAGCTATTGTGCTTTATAATTCTATAGTCAGCCCGTGTTTTTGGTTCCAACTTTGAATACATTATTCACTTAATGTGCCACATCAGCAGATTGTGGCAGAAAGATAACTTTGGTCTCATACAGCCATTTAAACCCGCACCAATTCCCCTTTCAAAGCACCTCCAACCCCTCTCATTTGGGGGGAGGAGCCCAAAAAGACAAGAAAGCAATTATTTCTCTACCCCTGTTCTCATTTTCAGGTACTCCCTCTCGATCCCAGAGAAATGGAAAAAGCAAGACCCTGCAGACCACTTTAAGAAAGGCTTTTGGATGCCATTTTTTAACCCTCAAATCAGGTGGTAGATGTCACCCCGAAAACAAGTTAACGTTAGGCATCTAAACGGCAATGAGCCACGAAGAGCCAATCAGATTTGACCTTGAAACGGATCCTTTGATTCGTTAAAGGACGACATCTTCAACTTGAAACAGTCTCTTCGCTTTAATCGGGCTTTTTGGGGGGTTTAAAAAGTTTCGGGTTTTGGATTCTTATGATGCTTGCGAATGGGCATTCAGAAGAAACAGACTTAGAAAACAGGGGTGACGTGTCCCCTATTAACGTCCTTAACTACAGTGAAATTTTAAAAAAAGTATGCGGTCGCCTTATCCCCGATTCCAATCCTCTTCAAATCCGATTTTTAGGACTGACGGTTCAAATTGCAAATTATTCCGTATCGGATCTGGACCCGTGGCAATGAAGGGTTTTGACCTTAATTGTGTTGTTCGGTTTACCTCTTATGCAATTGTTTTGAATAGATAACCTTAATTGTTTTGACTCTAATGCAACTAAATGGGCAGGAGAGGATTCGGTTCTTGAGAATGATCTGAGACGAGGACGAGTCAGGATCGATTCTCTTCTTGCAAGAAAAGCTATGCGTTCCGATGTCTTCCTTATATTAAATTATATCTATTGGTGAACCTATCAGTAACGCAACCATCAAAAGCCATCTGAGCTGTTCGGACTGAAAAGCTTCTGGTCCATATCGGACATGAAACTAGTTAGTACGTGGTTTCAATCCGCTTTGTGAGTGTTCAGACTACAAAAAACAGTGATCCACTTTCAATCCGGATTGGCTGAAAATGGAATTTTAGCTGGAAAAAAGGCCTCATTCAAGGGGAACAAGTACTACAATAGGGAATAAAGTCAACACAAACTGTTCCAGAAAAGCCGTCACAACGCTTCCGGGTTTGATCCCAGAACGCCGCACCTGAGCCTACGGTGTAAATCTCGTCGATTTGAATCATGTCCCTCATGTCTTAAATGATGTTCAAACCCTCGCCAGGCTCCTTTTGCATGCCGTTTGTGGTTTTTACGCCTTTGTGTGTTCAGCGACTCTGACAAAAGAGAATGAAAAGAAGCGAGCGCTTGATGCCGTGGCAAAGAATTTCAATTCCGCAGGCGCCCTGCCACAAAACTGTGCAATACAAAGCATTTATCGGGTGTTATTAGGGGAATACAGATACAAGATAAGACGCATGTAACGTGATCGGCTTGTTGAATTTGCCGCTCCATTCCGCCGAGGCGAGGCGATGACTTCAATGAAAATAATATTGTCTTTTTTTAGCATCTGGCTCATCTCAACCTCATCACTGTCTGCCAACAGTCTCTGCCTCCTGCACCCCCGGCCCCTCCCCCCCCGTCCTCTCTTATTGATACACTCATTTCATGAAGATTTCACGCTTGACGAATCCCAAATGGCTCCGGGTCTCCGGACAAAGAGATCCATTTTTATATACTTCCAAGTTGCGGGTCTGGAAAATTGTCTGACCGTCTTCGAGACAATTATTGAGGACGACAGTGTCAGGCGGGTTCATTCGTCGACGTTAAAGACGGATCAAGCCCCCCTCTCGGACCGTTAACAAACAACAGCTGTCCTTCAATATTACATCGACCCATTTTCTATAAAAATTGTTAGCTGGCAGACTGGTTTTCTGTCTTTACATCCCGATAATCCGTTGACAATCTCGCAAGAGGACAATTTGAAAAATAAAGACTACAAATAACCAGTGGCGGTCCATGCATTTTCTCGTAGCGCCTTCAACCAATCAATCCAACTCTCAAAAACTATTTTATGGCTATAAAACCTCTACTGCAGCTACAGCTGCAACACATAAAAATAATCAATAAATCAATGCACAAAAATAGGGTAAAATCCACTTCCTAGCAGCATTTAATGATTAAATAAGAATACTGGAGCTTTTCAAACATTACAACCGGGCCAGGGGGGTGATTTTTTCCCGGGAAAAGACAGCGATGAACGTCAATGGTGTACCGGCAAACATTGCCCGAAAATGAGGTAAAATCCAGCCGAAAACAGCATTTATTGATTAAATACAAATACTAATTTTCCTTGGGAAAAGACAGCGATGGACGTCAATGGCGAAACGGCAAAAATTGCACTAAAATGGGGGAAGCTAACAGACAATTTGGAATTATTTAATAAGTATTCATGGACAAAATATAATTAACATCAGTCTGTGATTCAGATATTTCTTAGGCCAGCAGAGAAGGCCTTGAAGGCCCTGACGGCACACCACTGCAAATAACAAATAAACAAGGACTAACTACTGTATTTACAAAGACGGGCTTACCAAAGTTAGTGAGTCACGAGTTACAACCCCAACTGCCTAATATCAAAAATCATATTTCATAGTTGGAAAGGAGAATTTTCTGATTTTGTCAGTCTTTCCCCAATGGCAGTTATGATGAATAAAGTTATCCAATCCAATCTAATAAAAAAACACGCCAATTATAGTCTGAAAAATATGAGTTGTCAATATAATTAAATGAAAATCCTGAAACCTTCTAATCGCAGTGTCATTGTTGATTTTTTGGCCTTAAAATTTGTTGCTACATTTGGACTTTATCAAAGCTTCGTAAATCTCAGCAGCACTCCAGAAGATATCATATTTCTTCCCATCAGGTAATGGGACACTTGTTATTTCAGTATGGAACACCAAAGGCATCAGCACTATTTTTATTTTTTATTTTTTTTACTCATGAAAGAGATGACCGCCTGCGCCGAGGCGATGGTCAGTGGTTGAAAACATATCTCGTTACGCTGAGAAACGTCGATAGCTGGAGAAGATGAGCTTTCTAATTGATTTTGCGGCACCGGTGGGAGGGCGTAGGGGGGCTTTTGGGGGGGGCAATCGGCCCAAAAGTCAGGCAATTGCGAATGTTTAGTCGGAATCGATTGGTTTTATGTAGAAAGGTGGGAAAAGTGGTATCATGTTAAAAATGGCCCAGTCAGAGATGCCGATAACCTTGAAAGAGGGAGGAAGGGCGATGGTAACCATGGGAACGGCGAGGCTTCAAATAGGATAGCATTAAAAAAAAATATGTTCAATCATAAAAATCTAAATTTCTTTCTTAGCCCAAGAAAAAAAAATGGTAAACTGTTTAATCTGAAAAGTCTTTAACTGAAGGCTGCACCATTTTGAAATAAGCAGTTGCAGCTCATTTTAATTTACTTTAAATAATTCATAAAGAAAATACTGCATGGGGGTTGTCAATATGCCCCCAATTATGAATAGTATTGAATTTGTTCAGACACCCACAAATACTCGTCATACCTGCCAATATATACATTTTCTCATATTTTATAAATTTTTTATCATTTAAATTGTGTACGCCATATGGCAACTTTTGGACGGGATTTTTTTTAAGTACGTTTTTTTTGTAAAACCGATCTTGTTTTACCCATTTTGCCTCTAATCCGGATCGTCTCAGTCACTATTAGGAGTCGAAAATGTCATTGTCGACTGCTAATGTTGTCATGCTAAAAGCATGATATGCACATGCATACATCCATCTTTGCACTATATAAATACAGCGCGTCAGCAAGCAAGTACCCCTACCCACACAGTCAAGCTGTCAGCGTCAAACAGCGACATCTATGGAATCTTGAATTTAGTGCACCAACTGATTGGGCACCCCGTCCACTTTGGAGAAAAAAATTGACTTTTAAGTGCGCCCTATGTGAGTAAATATGTGCCGCGTTGCATTTTATCGCTTAATAAGGGGAATTGCAATCATTAATAAGGGAAGCAATTGGCCGAGGTTGCCAGGTATGACTTCTTTACACAGTAATGACTTCATTCAAAATGAATTAATCCAGATTTTGATGCATTATCGAGACTCAAAAAACCACCGAGGCTTTAGGAGGGTCCAAAAAAAAAGATGAAAGTAAAACATTATGGGATGAAAGAAGTGAGGTGAGCCAAACATTTACACTCACTTGAGGGGGCGGGGCTGTCTTTAATGGCTGTGTCACAGCCTATTAACTGCATTCATCTTTGCCTCCGCCCTGTAGCCGCATTAAACAAAGACAGATGAGTGGAGCTCAAAGTATTTCCACACGCCGGACAAGGTGGAGGACACGCACGTCTATTCGGCAAACTCAGCGCAAAAAGAATAATCTGGCAGACGCTAATATAGTGTGGCAAACACGCGAGGCAAAAACATTGGTCTTAGCTGTCCGCTTTGCGAAAAACGAAGTGACAAGCGGCAGCGTCACGCGAAGAAATGAAAGAAAGCCAGGTCCTCTTAAGTCATGTCAGCAACAGTATAGATAAGAAATGTACACACGGTGCTAGTTTCCAAACTTGCGTGACTTTTTCAAGACACTTTGCCCATTAGGTGGTCTCGCAGAAATGACGCCCCTAGTGTTCAAGGAGCAAAGCGTCAACAAATAAAAAGAGGATATCATACTATCATACCTGTCAACTTCGGCTAATTGCTCCCCTTATTAATGATTGCAATTCCCCTTATTAAACGATTTTAAAAAACGTACAAATGCAACACGGCACATTTACTCACATAGGGCGCACTTAAATGTCTAATTTTTTTTCTCGGAAGTGGACGAGGTGCCCAATCAGTCGGTGCACTAAATTCAAGATGACGCTGACAGCTTGACTGTGTGGGTAGGGGTATTTGCTTGTTGACGCGCTATATTTGTATAGTGATAGGGGAATGCATCAAAAATATTTTCGTCTGCTACCAGTGACCGATACGATCCGGATTAAATCCAAAATTGGGAAGACAAGATTGGTTTTACAAAAAAAGTATTTAAAAAAAAATACGTGGAGGCATTTGTAAGTAGACTATATATGATATTTTACGATATATGTATTTTTTTGCAAAATACCTCTATAAATATCCCCTTTTCTCTCTTTCGTTGTCATTGACAATCATACACATGAATCCATTTTAACTGTAAAGGCTGGCAAATTTTCACTAACCCTTTTTCCAAACATCGACAAATAAAGTTTTGTCTTTTTTTTACCAGGAAAAACTCATCTTGAAAGTGTCGGTCATTTAGTGAAGTTATCCCGCCTACGCTGCAGTTTCAAAGTCCAGCCGAAATGAAGACAAATAAGGGAAGACAACTTGATCTATTGCTCTGCTATCGTAAAGAACTGGCATGATAATGTGATTTTTTGGGGGGGAATTTAAAAGACGGTTTGACAGGTAGCCACGACAAAAAACAGGGGGATAAGAATGAATCCCGAAAGCGTTGGGTTTATCAGGTGGTGTGCTGCCACGCCGGCGTGGGTAACTGGGACACTTTGGACAGAGGTTTTCTTGGATTATGACGATACTTGATATAAAAAATAAGCCATATTTAAGGTTGATTATTTGCACTGTCTTCACCAACTGTGCCAATTCCTGTCTGGCAAAAAAAATGGGAGGATGGTGCTTTTGGGGATGCTAGCGTTTAAAAAAACAAAATTCTGTCAACAATAACCCTAGTTTTTAAAGGGAAATAGTATTTTTACTCCAGTCAAAGTCAGCTGGGACAGGCTCCAGCACCCCGCGATCGCGGCAAGGATAAGCGATGTTAAAAGTGAATGAATTCGGAGAATTTTTGCAAACATGCAGAAAAAAAGTGTGCAAGAAAATTAGATCGTAAGTAATAAGAACAAGACAATATGCCAACAGTTGACGAAAACATTTATAATTGATGGATGTCACATTTTTAAGATTAACATTGCCCTGACCACAAATACGCAAAAATCTCTTGCCCAATCCAAGAGCGACACCACTCCCAAATGAAGCCCCGCCCCTTCAAAAAGACAATTCTACCAAAAACAAGACAATACATCAACAGTTAACGGAAACACATAATATGACATTTATAATTGATTGATGTGACATTTTAAGATAGACATTGCCCACAAATACGCAAAAACTCTTTCGCCCAATCCAAGCGCGACACCACTCCCAAACGAAGCCCCGCCCCCTTCAAAAAGACAATTCCACCAAACATGGCCATGCTTACGCTCATCAACCTGTTCCAATTTTAACCATATTCTGCTTTATCTCTTTTTGCGCTGTTTGCGTTATTATTTTTCAACTGTTCTCGACTCGGAACAAATTGTCAACATTTAGCAAACATCATAAAAACTTTTCATTACGCCTATAAATTAGCATTCTCGCCAAAAAATGAACACTTGATCTTTATCTAAAAGGAAAGCATGTTAGCAAAAAACTTTCCCTTTAAAAAAATACATTAAATACCAAACTGTGCAATCATTTTAATGCCTTTCCGCAGCAGGTCGGGACTTATTTTTTACCCTAACTTGAAAAAAACCCAGCAGGCCGCGGCGTTAAATTGACAAGCTGCCACTCTCTAACTAGCAGTTGGACTGCATTTGGATCAAAAATGTCCGCCTTTCCGTCTGGCCTGATTTGATTTGAAAGAAACTTTCCCTGAAAGGGCGAACTATAGAAACGTCTCGCCGCCGCCGGAGCGTCTGAAAATAGCTCGCCGCTACGCCGTTGCATTTTAACATCCTCACGCAGAGAGCCATCGCCAGTCCACTAAAGCGCCGCCAATGTGCCGTGACATTCGCGTTTAAGTCCTTTACCTTCCCATAAAGTCGTGTCAGACATTCAAGGTGAAAAGCGGCGATAATCGGAGCGAGAGTGCGCAGAGGAATGCATCTAAGCCATTTTTTTTTTCTTTTTATGTGCTTAGTAAAGCATTTGTTGCAGCGAGAAGGACCGGCAGATATATTTCTCCCCGGGATGGCGTTCGGGCGAAACGTCTTATAAATATTCACAGCCACGGATTTATGTTGGGGTTGTCGGCGGTTATTCAAAACGGGGTTTTGCAAAAGGTCGATGCGGGTCACGTGACCCCGCGGCCTTTGTCGTTTGGGAGCTCAGTGGGATTGAAATGTTTCGCGCGAGCTGCCCTCAACTTCTCGACTTCTTTGACACGCTGCTTTCAGGGTGAATGGGAAAGGAAAGCTTCCAAAGTCAGGCTTTTCAACGTGGCAGCTTTTAAAGTCGGTTATTCAGGTGAAGCGGAAATTGTGGGGAATGCAAATATGGTCCTGCAAAATGCTCTTAAGAAAGCAGGCAAAAGTTGAAAAGGTGGAGCCTAAAAGTATGTTTTTAAAAAAAAAAAAAGTTTAGTTCACACTAAAGTGTGTGGAAAAACATGGCCAATCACAACTCGACTGGAAAATGACTTCCTTACTCAAAATGCATCGATTGATTTTTCTTGCATTTATCTCATTAAATATCCAATTTAAAGAGGCTTTCATACAAATGAAAGCTTTGTTTTTTGATATTTTAATAGCTTTTTCGATTAAATTGCATTTCAAAGTCAGGAATATCAATTTAAAAACTCCACGATTGTTCCACATCTGTTTTAAAATGAACATTGTTAAGACCTACCGTATGTATACATGTGCATCTATGTGTATGTATATGTATCTATGCGTATATGTGTATATATATATATATATATATATATATATATATATATATATATATATATATATATATATATATATTCAGCAACACGCTTATTTATTTATATATATGTATATATATATACATACATTTAGTTATTAACATATGTATCATCTATTTATTTATGTCTAAAATGTATTTTGCTGTGTCTGTATTCTCACCCTCTTGCTACTGTGACAATGTTATCCAATCCAATCCAATCCAATTCATATAACTATGTTTACCTCGCTTACATACATCAAACCAGGCCAAATCCAGACCGCATTATTTCATAACTAATATATATTTTTGAAGTTTTCCATTTTCTCATTAAAACAAGACTGTACAAAACTTCCACCGAATTTTAACACAGCGTCCAAATTTCCCAAACAAAACAAAAACGAATGCCATCTAAACAAGCGGCCAATCCCATTTCTCGATTTTTTTAAAACCTCCCCCAGACAAGGAAGGGCAAAGCGTCTCCACAAACCTAAAACCCGCCGATTAAAACCCGCTCATTTCCTGCTGGATCTCCCTTACTAATTCCCGTCTGGCGCTAGCCTTGCTATATTAGCGCCTAATTCAAAGCGACCGTACGCATGTCATGAATCCATAAGCGTCCCCGGTTGAAGACGTCGGCGGGACAAGGTGACCCAGACGGGGGTGCCGCGCTCATTATCGTCGACCGGCGGCGTCGGGGTTAAAACCGTAAATTGCTCGGACCGCCAAGCGAAGGTGTGGCTTGGTCTCCGTCCTCCCTTTTGTTTCCCTTTGACGCCATTTTACGTCGCGCCGGCTCTCCTTTGTCCTCTTTGTCATTGGCCCGTTTTTTTCCGGTCATGTAACCGCTACCTCAGCACGTTGATAATGGGATTTATTTAAATAAGGGCCGTCTCTCAATGGCGGGCTCTTCTTGACTTTCTTTCAAGGAAATATTCGGTGAAAGGAACCATCGCACGCGAGGGTGCAAATCAGGAATCTTTGTGATGTAGAGTGCCCAAGCAAAGTCCAAATTGAGTTTGAGTTTGATTTATTTATGAAGGAGATCCGGCATAATGCGAGCAGCGTTTTAATCAGTAGGTGTTACATTCATGGAGATGCTTTTGTTTGTCTTGTGGAGGTTTAAAAAAATAAATCAAGAAATGGGATTCGTTCTCGTCTCGTTAGGGAAGTTTGGACGCCTCCGAAACAGGTGTTAAAAATCTTTTAAAAGTTTTTTACAGTCTATTTTTAATGAGAAAAATGGAAAACTTGGACAGAAAAAAAGGTTTATTTATGAAATAATGTGTTCTGGATTTGGCCTTTTTTATTTTTTGTACTTTAACACAATAAATGAATACAATGTTTACTTTAAATCTGAAGTTGCAGAATAAATGATTAAATTGCTATTATTTTTTCCTCAATTTGGAATGCAATTTAATTGAAATAACTATTAAGATATAAAAACAAGCTTTAATTTAGATGAAAACGTCTTTTTAAATTGGATATTTAATGAGATAAATGGCAGAAAAATCAATCCCTGCATTTTGAGGAAGCTAGAAAGAATATTTATTAAAATATATATTTATGTATTTATTCATTAACTTATTTATTACCTATTTATTTATGTCTAAACTGTCTTTTACTGTGTCTGTATTCTCACCCTCTTGCTACTGTGACAATGAAATTTCCCTAATACGGGATGAATAAAGTTATTTTATCTAATCTAATCTAAGTATGAAGAGAGAAGGTGCTTTGGCTAATTTAGCACTCCTTTTGAAGGGAACTACACAGTCACCTCTAGAGCCAGGCGTTGGAATTTTTTGTACAAAATTTTGCAAAGGAGGAGAAGCTTTAGGATGGAAATTGCGCCAATCCATACAAAAAGAAAGTGCACGCAATGGACAAATTGAAGACTTGCCATCACAAAGAAAAGAACGAATGGACGCCCAGATGTTAAGAGAAAATGGAATAATAAATTACGATGTCAAGAAGAAAATCCTCCCGCTAGCGCAACGCAATTTCCTCCATTTCCCAAACCTCACAGCATGACGTCGTGCTTTTGCGTTCGTTTTTGGGTTGCCAGTTTGGGCGCGTGTGGGGAAATCAGCCCCGGAAGACAAATAGCGTAAAAATAACACGATTCGTTGCACGCTAATTCGAGATGAGAAGAAAGGGAAGGAGTGGCTTTTTGACTCGTTTCGCCGAAAGACGCAAACACGAATACAATCGAAATGCCATCTGTGTCGGAATACGATGATGATTTTAATTTTATTAGCTTTTTTTTAATGGCGGGCGCCACCGGAATGAAACGGCAAGTTTGGACGGAGGAGAATTGAATCAAAGAGCGTCCAAAGTGGATTATTGGGAACGGAATGGTCGTGATTATATATGACAAAGTGGCGGACTGAAAACTATCGGCTTTATCTTCTTATCCTCCTTGGACTCGGAGGCTCGGGCTATCGGAGCACACATCAGTAATTACCGGTGGTTGTCAACAATTTATAACCGGGGTCTTGAGGGAGCAAGCGTAGGCACAAAAAAAATGGTTGGCCAGCTTCAAAAAGTGTCAAGAAGATCAGAGCGCATTACCTTCTCTGTCCTTGGCGATAAGAGCGAGGGAAGGAACGAAGGAAGTATTCGGGTTGCATTCGTTTGGAGAAAGCTTTGGTGAGTCAGCAAAGCGCTCCAGAAACATTCGTTCACTAGGTTTCAATTTTTCCGGAATCCCCAAAAAACGGTGACCGCGATTGTGGTCGTCTATGGATAGCGGAACTTTTGAGACGCGTAAGCTAGCGACAATCGTCATTTTTCTACCATGCGATAGGAGACGTAAAAGTGCAGAGATGATTGCAATATTCAAAGTGTTCACGCCAGTAACTTTAATGGAGTTAGATTTTGGCACTATCAAGCAAAGGGATCTACGTAAGTTTGTTGCAGTGGCCGAAAGTGGCCACACATGCAGGCAAAGACGAAAAATTAAGGTCTCCGAGGGTTAGATCGTTCAAAATAAATGGCCAATCGCATACCTGTCAACCTGTGCCGATAACTGCCCTTATAAATGATTATGATTCCCCTTACAAACCCCCCAAAAAACCTTACAAACACCGTACGACTCGTACGAGTCGTACGGTGTTTGTAAGGTTTTTGGGGGGTTTGTAAGGGGAATCATAATCATTTATAAGGGCAGTTATCGGCACAGGTTGACAGGTATGCAATCGTATGTTAAAGTCACAATAGTAAAATGGAGAAAAAGTGGCTAAATGGTTCAACAAAACAGTTTTTCAGATAACTATAGTGGTACCTCGAGATACGAGCTTAATTCGTTCCAGGACTGAGCTCGTATGCCGGGAGGACTTTTTGCACGGTAACGTGCTCGTAACATAACAAAGAAATTTAAATGAACTTGGATTACGATGCAGACACACTCAAAAATAAGTTTAATCTAACCTTACACTAAACGTAATTCTAATTTTGTTTGACATTTTGATACCTTTCTTCTCCCGGGTTGGCCCCGCCTCCACCTTGACTTTCAGATGCAACCTATCGAGGGTTGTTTGCTTTTGTCTTCCCTTCAAAATATTCCCAAAATGATGCACACAAATGTCCTCCCAATAGGATAACGCACGACCACTTGCCAACGAAAAGTGGTATATACTCCTCTCGTATTAGCGAACATGCTCCGCCATTCGCACTGACTAACAGGAAAAAAACACACTGGAAAAAAATGCAACGCCCCGCCCAGTGCTCGTAGAGACATTACACGAGGGAGTTGCGACGGGAAAGACAGTGGCCATGATGTTCTTATGAGCAGCCTCTTGCTTCCGCTGTATGCTCGTATATCAAAATTTGTCTCGTATCTCAAGATAAATATTTGCTCAAATTTTGCTCGTATTTCAAATTGCTCGTATGTCGAGGTAGCACTGTATAGCCTTAAAAAAAACACAACAAGACGTCGGTGTCGCAAATTAAGTGCGACTTATAGTCTGGAAAATACAGTAATCCAATTTCCTAGAACAACTGTAAATGAAGCGTGGCGCAAGGCAAATTAATTTGTAAATCACAATTCAGCCCAAAGTGCTTTAAAATGAACCTCCACAATAAAACAATATCCGAGCCCCGAACAAACTGTCGACAGCTCATCAAAATCAAAACGCGCCCATCAATCATCCAACGGCGGAGGTCACTCGGCTTGCCGTTTTACACCTCCCACGCAAAACATGGGGGGACGGCCACACGCGGGGCCGAAGCGTTAAAACGGGATTTATGGAAAGTGACAAGAGCATCGGTGTTTTTAATAATTAACTAGGAAGGAGTCCACGGGAGCGGTCTCTCGATCCCCCCCGCAAAACATAATGAGATTATTTGCGGCCGCAAAAAAAGCTCTTAAACTTTGATTCATTGGACAAGCGGGACTGAAAAAGCGGCGGCGGATAAAAAGGAGATAAGGAGCCTGTTTGCAATGATCTTTTGACATTGACCCGCTTCGCTAAAACAAACACAAACTAGTCAAAGTTAGCTCACTTTTCCTCAATTGGACACGTCGGACTTTGCTCGGGCACAAAATGGCATCCTTTTCTTTTTCAAATAAACCACAAAAAGTGTCAAATATAGTTTAAATCCCGGTTTGTGGTTGGTCAGGAAGACATTTAACTTAACGACTCAATTTCAATAATGTGGTGGTCGGTGTGTTAGTTGTTTTTTTGTAAGAAAAGCAATCATTGTCTTCGTAAAAATGGTTCATATATAGGAATTGTTAGGAATGCCATATTACAGTTATAAAAAAACTAAATAAATTACATTTACATAGTGAATTTACATAATTTGTCATGTTTGTTCTGAAAAATCGGCGCCCCGAAAATGCAACTTAAACTCCAGTGTGACTTAAATACTTTTTTTCCCCCTAAAAACTAAATAAATTACATTTACATAGTTAATTTACATAATTGGTCTCTCGTTTCCTATTTTACTCTTACTTTATTCTACATTATTTGTTCTTTGTTTCTGAGAAATAAAAGAAAAAACGTCGCCCGAAAATGCAACTTACACTCCAGTGTGACTTAAATATAGTTTTTTTTCCCCTAAAAACAAAGAAAAATTATTTACATAGTTTGTCTCTCGTTTCCTATTTTATTGTTACTTTATTGTACACGTTTGTTCATTGTTTCTGAAAAATAAAAGAAAAAACGGCGCCCCAAAAATGCAACTTAAACTCCATTGCGACTTAAATATACTTTTCCCCCTAAAAACTAAATAAATTACATCTACATAGGGAATTTTCATACATTTATCGTGCATTCTTTGTCTTACACTCAGGTGCGACTTATAGTCCGAAAAACACGGTACGTATCGGAAAATTCCTCCAACGCAATCACGATTAACATATTTTTTTCCATCCGACCGAACCGCGAACTGCTAGATTGAGCACTTTGCCTCGACGTTAAGTAGCATTTTCGGTATTTTTGACGAAAATATCTTACCCAAGACTGCTCTCACCCCCTAAAAAATGATATCTTAACCAAAAAAAATCTGTTAAAAATGACCGGGTTCTCTTCCTCATTCACTTCCTCCATCATTGTCAAAAAATTCAAGCGTCAAATTCAATCCCCACTCAGGCCACGCCCACCACGAGAGCGTATTAAAAAAAAAAGCCACGGGTAAATTCATCTCTGTCTGCCTTAGATCGCGCCGCCATCTTTCTTGTTTCTAAAGCGGCCCGCCGCGTGGCCAAACCAAATTAAAAGTCATATCTACGTGCTCCAGGCTCCCCACTATTACTTTTCCAATCAGGAGGAGAATAACTTAGCATAAACAGTGGGCTCGCGTTAGCACCACGGGAGGCTGCGGCAAGGACGACAACAAATATTGCATATTCATAATCTGCTTTGGCCCGAAATCACGTGGGTGGTGCTGAAGCGCCGGCTTCCTCTCTGGAAGCCCGATAAGGCCTTTAAAAAGAACTTTTTCTCCCTATTTTAAGCTCCGCCATCCCATACTGTCCAGCGGACTTAACTCTTCAAACAATGCGCCATTGTTGAGGCAATCCAACTGTTTTTTTTTTTTTTTGCACAATATCGGCCTGGCAATTTTCTGCCGGGAAAGAAAAATAATGTCTAGGTGATTTTATTGGAGGAAATGTATCATTTGAATGTTTTGCTTCGTGGCGACACGCAGGGAGGGAGGAATTTTATCACTGCTCGTTAAAAAAAAAGGATCTCGTCAAAGAGGATTGACAAAATAATTACCGAGACTGGCAGGTCGAGTCAAATTGGGCGATAAAAATATTTGTTGTACCTTAAGATACGAGCTTAATGCGTTCCGAGACTGAGGTCGTTTGTCGTTTTATTCGTAACTCAAATGAACGTTTCCCATAGAAATGAACAAAAAACAAATTAATTCGTTCCAACGACAACAGGATATTGGATTGGGCGGTGGGAGCATTTTTGCATGGCAACACGCTAGTAACATAACATAAACAACTTGAAATGAACTTGGATTAGGATGCAGACACACTCAAAAATACGTTTCATTTAACCTTACACTAAACTTAATTCTAATTTTGTTTTCAATTTAGATACCTTTCTTTTCTATTGGCCCCGCCTCCACCTTGATTTTCAGATGCAACCTAAAAATAAGGTCTCCAAGGGTCAGATCGTTGTAAAAAAATACCAAAAAAATATCCAACTGCATTCGAACCATAAATACGAAACGATGCGCGCTAACCGTTTATTTATCTTTAAACTTTTCTTGTGGTTCTGAGTCCAACGTTAGTGTTGTAGTTAACGTTTGTAGGCTGATGCAAAACTTCCTACACACAATGCATGTTTAACTTCATTACAATCTTCATATCCATATATTAAACGGCAAGGGGTATATTAAATGGCGCACAAATGGGAGGCTCAAAAAAGCACAAATAATTTCATACATTAAACGGAAAAATGCGGTAGTATATACTCCTCTCGTATTAGCGATCGCTCCGCCATTTACACTGACTTACGGTATAAAAACACATTTTTGCTTGAAAAGAAAAGAAGTCCAAGTATCCGACCGAGTCAACAATACGAAAAAACCCAAATCCATTCTTATAGACCAGGGGTAGGGAACCTATGGCTCGGGAGCCATTTGTGGCTCTTTCCATGGGTACATATGGCTCTCCACTAACCTATGAGGTAAAATATGGAAACCATTGGTGAGAGAGCTGAGTCCCGAACGCACTAACAAGAGCGTCACTGCGGCGTTGACACTACCCGTATCCCTATTTTAATCATAATTTTGTTTTTATTACTCTTCTGCATGCATGATATCATTGATACTGATTTTGTAAGCCACCACATAACAATGTTGTCAAAAGAAATCAGAGACTTTTTGTACGTTAAAAGTGATGAAATGACAAAAAAAATAAAAATGACACTTTCATATATTTTTACTTTTCAATTCCGAGAACGGCTCTCAAAAAATAACATTAGAAAATATGAATTGTTTATGGCTCTCTCTGTCAAAAAGGTTCCCGACCCCTGTTATAGACTCTGATTGGATTTCACATGCTACCATTAGCCCCCTTCACCAGTTTAGTAACGGCAAAGGAAGCTAACAGATTGGTTGACTGACGCCGTTTCCGAGGCTATCCAAAGCGAGAAGCCAAGCGGTCGCCATCGTCTGATTGGACAGCCTTTTCACGCCTTGGAGCCTCGGCACTCATCCCCCTTTTTAAGCTCTTTTCCCTGGTTCCTTCATCCCTTTTCTTGTTGCTGTCAGGACGCATTAGGGCGTTGTTAACAAGCGACTTAAATTAGGATCCCCGCGGTCCCATCCAGGTGTGGGTAATGAGCTGAGGAGGCGCAATTGGGCTCCTCCTCCTCCTCCTCCATTTCCCGCTCGCTCGCTAAACAAGAAAAAGAGCAACATGCCGCCTTGGTCTACTATTTGCAAAAGGCTAGCCACGCATTGGGGAGGGAAAAGGAAATTAGCCAGGCACGCTTACTGGCGGTTTTCGTACGCGACGTTGCGGATTAATGGAGAGCGGCCACGAACGAGCTTGGCGGACGAGCCTAATGATATGGAAATTGAAGCTGTAAACCGGCGAGATGCGGCCTCTCCAAAAGCGGAGGTTTGATGCGAAGACCGCCCCTCCCAAGCCCCCCCTGCGGCTGATCCGCTATCATCCCGGTGGCCTTACCGCTAAATAGGTGGTCTCCCTCCACTGGAGGTGGAAATGAAGCTGGCCTGCCGTCCATTCCGGGGCGATCGGGGATCCGGGATGCAATCCGTCCATCATTGGGGGATCTGGGAAAAAGATTTTGGGGGGTGACGTGAGGGCGCCGAATGCTTCACGGTGGTGTTGTTCGTATGTTATTGGTTCTTTGGGCAATTATACCACGTTTTGTCTTCAATCCAAGGGTTGTCCTTTGATTTCAAAAATTTAGAAAATGGTCCCATTTGCCTGAAATGATAAAAAACAAACAAGCTGTCAGCTGTCAGGCTCTTTAACAAAACAAATGGCTGAGTGTTAAGACCTACCGTATGCATCCATATACATCTATGTGTCTGTATTTATATATATGTATATATATGTGTGTATATATGTATATATGTGTATATATGTATATATAGGTATAGGTATATATATATATATATAGGTATATATATATATATATATATATATATATAGGTATATATATATATAGGTATATATCATACTATAGTATCTTTAAATCATACTATTATGAATAAAAAACAAGTTTGCAAACAAATACATTGATAAAATTAAAGTGATTAAAAAACAGAAATACACCTGGGTAAGACTATGAAGGTTCAACAATTTGTAAATAAAGTCCAACAGTTTGAATACAGTTTTTAGCAAAACATTTCAATTGGGTATTCAAGAAAGTAGTAGACAAAAGACACAATTGAAGATAAAAATAAAAACCTGGTATGTGTATGATTCCATCAACTGCCCAACGTCACACCCGGGCTCCTCCAGCCTTTCCTTCCTTTGCGTGGCTTTTCCTCGGGTACTCCAGCTCCCTCACACGGCCCAAAAACACACATTGCATGCGCGTGAATGGACCGCCTTGCCATTGGCCGGCGACTGTTCTGGTTTACCTGTGCATGGCTCCGGCACCCCCGCGAGGATCAGCAGCCGAAAAGGATCCGCTCCTCCAAAAGGTAATTACACGCAGAGCCATCTTCCTACAAGGACAAGGAGGAGAGAAGGTCTGCTCAGAAGCTGATTGGACATACTGGACCAGTTCCAGCACGGTGAGCAGATGGGTACCCCGTCGCTGGCACCTGGCGCTTTGTCTCCAAAAAATGAATCCCCCCCGGCGGCCCCCCTCGGCTCCCTCTCCGGTACGTACATCCTTCATTCTTTCCGCCGTGCGCCCGCCACTCGAGCAGCCGTCGAGGTGAGGCGCTTTGACGCGGCGAGGCTCCGACGCCCTTGTCCAATTTCACGTTGGAGGCGAGCCGGGCTCCACGCGCCAATCCTGATATTACCAAACAAATTAAATCACGTTCTCGGGGAAAGCGGGCATCTGATGACAAGGGAGGCGTCGAGGGCGCTCTGTTGCGAGGCCGCCGACACGCAATGGCGACCTGCTGTTATGTAATGGGACCCAATCAAGACTTGCTGCTACTTATTTATGATGTTGACCACTCATTAATATTTATTGATGATTTATTTATCATGATTATATATTGAGTAGTTATGTGTCTGTTTGTTTGTTGTTGATTCCATAGACTCAGCGAGTGGTGCGCTGTCAACAACTTGGCGCTGAACGTCTCCAAAACCATGGAACTTACTTGGACTACTTATTTATTTATTAAGGCTGAATTATTTAGATTTTTAGCACAATATCATGGTCGTGAAATTTTGATATTGTATCTTTTTTCACTGTAATTGACATGGTACATAGCGATGTAGTACATAAAAAAATATACCTACTTCTTTTTACAGTATTTTTAAATATGACAACTTTTTTTTTTAAATATGTCAGGTTTTTTTAAATATGACTACAACCTTTTTTTTTAAATATGACTACGATTTTTTTGTAATAGTTTTTTTGAATGACAAGGTTTTTTTTTAAATATCACGTTTTTTAAAATATGACAACAATGTATTTTTTTTAAATATGACTACGTTTTTTTTAAATATGACAACAATGTATTTTTTTAAATATGACAACAATGTATTTTTTTTAAATATGACTACAACCTTTTTTTTTTAAATATGAGTTTTTTTAATATGACAACGTATTTTTTTTTTTTAATATGACTACGTTTTTAATAAAATCCGACGTTTCTTTTCAATATGACTACAGCGTTTTTTTTTTTAAATATGACGTTTTTTTAACGGTGAAATAGTAATTACTGTACTACTACCACTATTTCTACGGATACCGCTTATTGACCATTAGTTGAGAGAATGAGAAAATACAAAAAAATAGAAGATTATTATTGTTAATATCTGTTGAGATGTCATCACCCTGACAACAAAATGTTCAGTTCATTTTTAGGAAGATGATTTGAAAATAATGACTACTCTGATCTTAAGTAGGCTGTTTTCCAGTTAAATATGTTGGCATGGAAAAATAGGTCTGCTCTGTTAGCCTTAAGACATAAAAATACAACATTCTCAATACGATAAAAAGCTTCTACTCATTTCCGACAAGAACGGCGGGCGATGTGCCACTGAGACGCCAAATGACTTTGATTGCCACGTCGCACTTGGGTAATTAAAATTCCAAATTACGGATTGGAGACACCAAGCCAATGAGGTGAGCTCCTCCCAGTGAAAAGATCGTTACGAGTCCGAACGGCGAGCGAGGAAACAAATCTTCCGCTTGTAGATGTGTGAGAGCTTCCTGAAATGGAGATAAAGACATTGTCATTGGTTTAATAGTCTTTGTTTACATGAGGACAACAGAAAGAATTGACTTGGCCTGAATCAATGAGAAGAGAAATGAGAAACCATTGGAAAAAGTCAGATGGAATTGTAAAAAAAATGATTGGTCGCATCCTGAGTGGTCAAGAAAAAAAAATCTCATCTAGAGAAAAATAATACGAAAAGGAATACAATCGTTAACGACATAAAAAACAAGTTGGAACATTACTGGTTTTCAAAGAATTGGATGTCAATTGCCATAAATAGCACACAATTAGTTATAAAAACAAACAAAAATATCAAGGCCTGTAATCAGTTGTGCATTTCTGCTATTAATTATTTTAATTTCATGAATTTAGTTGAACTGAGTTGTATTCATTTATAATTAGTACAAAAAAGAACATAAAATAATGATTGTATAGTTTAAGATACGACTATGTATAGTCACAGTGACATAGCTTAACATATGTTAGATACATTGAAATAATTGAATCGAACGATCGCTAAAACAGAACAGAAAATGATTGAATAGTTTAAGATAAGACTACGTATAGTCAGTGACATAGCTTAACAAACGTTAGATACATTGAAATAATTGAATCGAACGATTGCTAAAACAGAACATAAAATAACGATTGAATAGTTTAAAATACAACTACCTATAGTCACAGTGACATAGCTTAACATACGTTAGATACATTGAAATAATTGAATCGAACGATCGCTAAAACAGAACATAAAATAATAATTGAATAGTTTAAGATACGACTACCCATAGTCACAGTGACATAGCTTAACATATGTTAGATACATTGAAATTATTGAATCGAACGATTGCTAAAAAAGAACATAAAATAAGGATTGAATAGTTTAAGATACGACTACGTATAGTCACAGTGACATAGCTTAACATAGGTTAGATACATTGAAATAATTGAATCAAACGATCACTGCCATCCCTCCCAGGCAAAATTTCTTGGCCCCACCACTTGCCAGTAAAATGCTAGATTGGAGTGTAATGACCCCCGACCCCCCTTTTCATCGACAAATTCCGACAACCTGAGTGTACGTTATCACTTTTCCCAAAATTCCACCGTGTATTTTGCCGCGTTTCCTCACGTGGACGTTAGCACGCCTGCAAAAAGATGCCGCCGCGCCGTTGGAGATCCAAGTTTCCTCCGTGCGAGTCAAGCGAGGACGGCCCGTCGAGAGATCTAAAGCCCACCATTCATCAAGCAGCGGGGGAGGAGCCAAAAACAGCTAGACGCGCGTGGTCCATCTCCGAGCGGTGGGGAAGTAACGTCCCCGAGGTTACGGCACCCCGACGCCTCTCCGTAATTGCCGAGGGACGACAATCCGCTTCCTGAATGTCGGGGTGGCGCCGATCGGCGTGCAGTCATTTCGCGGCGTGAGTTACGAGCGCAATAACATCCAGGAACGCGTCCTTCAGGGCGAACGTGACGGCGAGGCGGGCGCAGATGGCCGTTACCGCCCGTCGTTGTCGTTTGGTAAGCGACTTGGAGAAAAACTAATTGCAAGTTTTTTATGGCGCAGTTGAGAGTTTTGAGGAAAAGACTGGTTTGAAATAGAGCAATTTATTCAAACTAAGTCAATGTCTATGTACAAACAAGAAGGGAGAAAAATGAACAAGAATTGTAAGGACAAAAAAAAACAAAAAACTTCAACATTGAAACTGTTGAAAAACAGCAGTGAATACAAAAGCTTCCCAACTTTTGTTTTGTTTCAAATCATCGTATTCATAATACAACAAACACATTGAACTTAATAAATACAATTGGAGTTAGCGTAGAAAATCTTTTTTTTCTCTCTGATAATGTAGCTGTTCACGGAAAAGCAACGATTGCGTGTGTATTGTTGCAGACCAAAATTTAGTCCATAAAAAAAATAAAAATAAAAGTTTGTTTTGGGCTGAACAGCAACAATACACCAGTACGCATTTTATCCCCATGAGTAGAATAACACGAGAATAATAATAATAATAACCATCCCACTCCGTTCATTTTTTTACAGCCAATAGCGCAACATAGCTAAACTATTAGCCAATAAAATCCCCATTGGAATTCTGCCTCGGGATAGTGTCTCGAAATATCATACACTAGCGAGAAAAAGAGATAAACAAAAAAAAACCAAAGTATTTACAATAGAGTCAGACTACAAATGTGCTGACTTACCTGGAAAAAAGGGTACTGTCCGTGGTCCTGAAAACTGGAGAAAGTCTAAAGCGTGTTTCCTCCTTTTAAAGCCACGGATGCCACGCGGGGTCCATGCGGCACAAATTGTCCAGGCTGTTGGCAGCGGCCACCAACGTGTTGACTTTGCTCTCGCCGCCCTCGAACTGCGCCAGATTGTGCAGGCGGGTCATGATGGCGGTGACGGCCTTCTGGACCAGCGAGACCAGCTGCTGGGAGTCCATGTTCTCCGGCTGGCCGGCCGGAGACAGCGGCATGGACGTGTCCTCCTGAGTCTTCTTGTGCCAGGCGATGATTTCGTCGCGAAGGACCGCCTTCAGGATGCCGTCCACCTGCCGCCGAGAGAGAAGCATTTTTCAGGATGAGGGATGGAGGATTAAGTGGCGGGTTGCGTTGTCAAAGAATTTCTCAGGACTGATTCGGTTAGTTCTGCTGCGCCACCTTGGGAAGCAATCGCCGTGGAAACGCATTCTGCTGAGGAAATTGCTTTAGCGCTGTTAGTTTTGAATGGCGTCGTCTCGAGATGGCGTGTACTGAGAGACGGCCTTCGCAAAGTAGAAGGCCGCAAAATACTCCGGTGGCTTGTTCTTAGCCATTTGTGGTCTGAGCCGTCTCTTGATCCTGTTTGGAAGAGCCGTGATCCGGTTTTTGACACAAGAAGGCGCATTTTTTCCACAGGTACCCGTATTTTCTCGCATATTGGCCGCCTCTGCGGATAAGCCGTAGCCTTAAAATTGCCTTAAAAATCATTGAATTTTACGATTTCTCTCGTGTAAGGTTCACAATTTTCACCTCCAAATTCATGTTTTTAATAGGGAGTACAAATGTGATACTTTAAAGGGGAAATCTTAAGAAAAATCATCGCATGTGGTATTTCTGAGATACTGTATAAATCGATTGCTGGAGTTCACATTCCTGTTGGGTGCACGTAGACAAATTCAAAAAGGAAGTCATGTGAGCAGTACAAGCAAGAAGTATGTCCGTAGCGGCTTAGTTTGTCATCCTAGGTAAGATGGCGGCACCCTGAGCGAGCAATTGCAGGCACAAGTAAGTCAGTTTTGTCATGTTTTATGCAAAATACGTTTTTTTTTCTTGAATGTCATTCATAGACGTCAAAATTAATTTTGTTTAGCGTTTTATCTGCTCATCTTTTCTCTATTTTGAAATAAATGACCGTATCAGCGGCATTCTCTTGCGTTATGGCGTTTCTTTTCACATTGCAGTTTCAAACATGTCTAATTTGTGCGCATATAAGCCGTACCCTCGTTATTTTTTGATGCGGCTTATATGCGAGAAAATACGTTAGGCGTTTTAAGCTTCAAAGGTGATACTAACTACCACAGCAAGCGACTTTAAAATGGTAGCAGACCCAATTTTGGATGCAAAACCATGCAAAAAGTGACAGAAAATACCGAATAATGAAATTTTGCTTTGGCCACACCCACAAGATAAAGCAAGTGACAAGCTACAGCTTTTCGATTCTGGTTGTGACATCACAACCAGAATTCCTGGGAATGATGGGAATTCACTGATACATTGTTTTGCCATTTGAACGCCAAATGTGTCTTCTACACGTGACAAAAGTGCGTTGATTTTTTTGATAGCAGCTTTAAGGCTGTAATTTCCGCCACGGGGGAAGCGACAAAGTCAAATTGCTTTGTATTTGCATCACGCCGTGATAATCACAGCGTTTTATTCTGTTAAGCAAAAGCTTTGAATACTGATGAGTGGGATTTGTATTTTTACAAATATGGCGTCTTGTCGGAAAAGGTTGTGACTTAAAAAAAAAAGGAAAAATCTTTAAATAATCATTTTGAGTTTGACAGAAAATTAGTGAATATTGCATACCTGTCAACCTTTGCCGATAACTGCCCTTATAAATGATCATTGATTCCCCTTACAAACCCCCCAAAAAACTTACAAACACCGTACGACTCGTACGGTGTTTGTAAGGGTTTTTGGGGGTTTGTAAGGGGAATCATAATCATTTATAAGGGCAGTTATCGGCAGAGGTTGACAGGTATGATATCGTAGTAACTTTCTTGGGTCAATTGCAAACAAATATTTGTCTAGGGCACATGTGTCAGACTCGGGTTGGTTCGCGGGCCGTGTTAACGTCAACTCGATTTCATGTGACCATTTTAGATATACATTTTTTTATAAATGGATTAAAATAACTGGATTAAAAGCCCTGAATATTCAGTTTTTTTATAGATCTAAAACAATGTTCATTTTAGCTTTTTTTAAAATATATTTTTAGGTTTTACATAATGATTTTTGAACTAAAAACACAGAAAAAAATGATTAGAAAATTACAATTATTGATTCAAAAGGGGGAAAATCAGGAAATTAAATATACATCTATACTCTTCATTTTAATTGGATCCTAAAACAGAAAGTCGGCACTCATGATTTACTTTCCCGGGCCACACAAAATGATGCGGCGGGCCAGATTTGGCCCCCCGGGCCGCCACTTTGACACATGTGCGCTAGGGCATAAACGATTTTAGGCTTAACTGTAAGCGCGCCACATTGTTGACAATTTAAGATTGTGAGCCATTTTTTTTTTAAAAAGCGTCCCGGTTTATCTCAAAGTCATCATTATGCGTCTCGGAATGCTGTTTACACGGGAACGATCCGCCAATCTGGAGGGAACCGTTTTCCTTGGCTGACGGTTTCTATAAAGCCGGTGTCAAGCAAACATAAAGCAGACTTCAATTTGGGGTACACCATTTTCCTTAGTGGGGAGAAACTATGTGCGGCGTTAGCAGCTTGTTATGTTGACAAAGACTCGGAATACAAAACCGGCAAAAACCGCGATCATCAACCTCGCTGGGTTCACTAAAGTTTGTTCATCTGGCCGGTTTATTCCGTATAATAGTGCTTTTCCACGGAGACCAGTGTACCCCTTTTTTTTCGTACATTTGCTTTCTCCCCTGGCCGATTGTACCAAATTCTCCGTCGTTAACACCCCGCTGCGTTATGTGGACTGAAACGCAGCCTGCAGCTTTTTCATTGCGCTGCCTTTGTTTAAAAAGGAACATTTTGCAACGCCGTATAAAAGAAGTGAGACACTTTTAATGGCTAGGACTAAAAAGTGAACACCTGCATTTTATCTGGCATCTTCAAAAAAAACGTTCTAATCGTCGGCTTTGTCATGGTCTGTTAATAATCGGTGTGAAAGAATAACAATAATAAAAAAAGACTCATTAATTATAATAAATCCTGCCACACTTTTTGCCTACCTGGTTTAGGTGAAAATAAATGGATAAACAAAAAAAAACGAGCGTTAAATGGCTCTCAAAGGCCGAAACCGTAATAAAAAGATGTCTGATCTTATAGTAGTAAATGGATGCAATTAACCGACATTAAAATATGATATTTTAGTACTCACCGATACCAATGCGAGTATTTAAGTACAATATCGGTGTCCCTTGGGAACCCAGAAACATGTAAGGACTACAGAAAGCGGCATTCGCAAAGAGGATTTGGACCCGTGACCAAACGCTACCTTAAAGTTGGGCTGTGCAAAGCAACGCGCCACGGCGATCATGGAAGCGGTGAGCGGGCCGGAAACGCCGATAGTGGTCAGGAACTCCGAGATGTTTGGCGTCAGCCGGAAAGGAACCGGTCGGTTGGCGTCCAGGTCGCCCGTGGCATCGTTGATGTCGAAGCGGAAGTAGGAGACGTTGAGCTTGCCGGTGTCCTGAAAGAGTAGACGGCAGACAAGGGGTATGTTACCCTACCAAAGATGGATGCCATTGACTTGCGTCAACCTACAACAAGGGTGTCCGACCTGGTCGGGTTGGTTCGCGGGTTGCTTTAACGTCAACTTGATTTCACGTGGGCCGGACCATTTTAGATATATTTCGATTTTTTTTATAAATGGATTAAAAGAACTGGATTAAAAGCCCTGAATATTCAGTTTGTTATAGATCTAAAACAATGTTACTTTTAGCTTTTTTTATATATTTTTAGATTTTACAAAAGGATTTTTGAACTAAAAACACAGAAAACATGAATTAAAAATGACAATTCTTGATTTAAAAGGGGGAAAATCTGGAAATGTAATATACATCTATACTCTTCATTTTAATTTGATCCTAAAACAGAAAGTCGGCACTCATGATTTACTTTCTCAGGCCACACAAAATGATGCGGCGGGCCAGATTTGGCCCCCGGACCGCCACTTTGACACGTGACCAACAAGGTGGAACACGGCCTACAAAACATGTCGTTATTGATCTTGCCTATCCACAATCCCATTCGTTGATTCGCCCCCACTGCTTTCAATGACAGCCAATGAGTTCATAGTGGACCTTGAAACCACCGCGAAATGCCTGGAAATCATCAGGGACCGACAAACGAACAAGCAGCGTCTTGGAAATCCTTCAAAATCAAGAGGAAATGATCCAAAATAATGCAAGTGATGCAAAAATGAACTCATGGCCCGCTATCTATCGACAACGATAGACGTCCAATACATTTAAAGTGGCTGTGGATGCTCTTCCATTACCATTGGCGTCCAATCCATTTTGACTGGCATTGGCTTGTCCAAATGGATTGGACATCCAGCAACCATCAGTGGTGAACTTTTGGGCCAAAAATAAACTGAACCTGATCTTTAATCTTTATTATATTCTCAACCAAAGGCACAATTTCGGTCACGATAAGATCCCTTGGACGAGAGCTTTATGGCGAAGCGATTGGCGCTCAGCTCTACCCCGACCCGCCACTTTCCCTCCCAGCGCCAGGCACTGATCCTCGCTCCAGACCCAGAAAACCTTTGGGCAGTCGGCGCAGGCATCGGCGAACTCCCCCCCCCCCGTAGAGGGCTCTGATTGGCCTGCAGACAGCGAGCGCTCTGAGGGCTCAATCGACATGCTAGTGAGCGCTTTAATTTGACGGGGGGTTGCGAGAACTGAGGGACGATGAATTCACAAGGTACATGTCCCACATTTTGTGACTTTAAAGGAGGCCTGCATAATAATAATGAAAACATCCTTAATTCAAAGTGAATCAAATGAGGCCAAATACGACAATGTTCCATAGTTTACTACGCCATTCTTTACCAAACTACAAAATATGCATCTTGTATAAAAATAAAGAAACTATGAAAAAAAAATAATATACATCTATACTCTTCATTTTAATTTGATCCTAAAACAGAAAGTCGGCACTCATCATTGACTTTCCCGGGCCACGCAAAATGATGCGGCGGGCCAGACTTGGCCCCCGGGCCGCCACTTTGAAACATGTGCTCTATACGAAATATGCTTTTTTTCACATTTGGCAGCTGTTTCCTGAAATTAGTCCATAAAAGAAAACAAATCCTGTGATTTTTTTGAGCAGGCATTTTTTTTCCAATGATGACTGGATAGCTTTGCGCAATACTTTGTTGCACCACCGTGGGCTGTGTTGGGCGGTATGTGATGTCTGCGAATCTGCGTGGGACCGCGGGGGCGACGTGAGTTATGTTGACAGCATCTCCCGTGCGCTCGTAAAGTGTTGACTCTCCGCCCAAAGAAAAATGAACCAACATACTACATCCCTAGAACCCTCAATTCCGTCTAACTTTACCAGAAAGCCCCAATGGACAAACACTAGCTATTCTCCAAATAAATGGGCATGAATAAACCCCCCCCCCAAAAACAGGGCTAATCGCACGAGGAAATGAAAGGGCTTCTCGAGAGATGCGATAACGGGCCGCAGATAAGTGCTGAACATACAGTATGTGGCAACGGTGTCCCGTCCTTGCAATCACAGTTGGGTGTACTCTCCGCACTGTAATCCTCCTGCGTCTAATGGGATCTACGGAATGGAACAGGCAGAGCGGGGACTTAATACCGGCGCTTAGCTGCCCGGAGGAACGCCTGTCAGCAAAGGGCGATTAGGATCGGGGGGCGGGGGAATTGGGGGGTGTCCGGCTGACACAATCATCTTGAATAATGACTTTGAAAAAGCTGTCGGAGGACCTTTAGCAGGCGCCGAGATGCGCCGGCGCGCAAACCCCGGCCGCTTCAAATTGAAACACGCTTGATAGTTGCGGCGCGGGGGGTTGCGGGGGTGCCGCGTCTAAAGTCCTGTCAAAACATCCGCTGCATTTATAGCAGCTGCTTGACGGGTAGACGTTAATGTGAATGTCAGAGGGGAGAGGCATGAGTCATAAAGACAGATACAAAGTCAGTAATGGTGATCTATACCAGCGCCCACGCAACTGTATATCAAATTAAGGCGCATTGGAGCCTTGCGTGCCCTTGAAGGAAGAAAAATAAAAATACCTGATGTATTTAGGAGTGGCTTCCTACGCTTGGGCCAATGGGACGAATCACTTTGATTTATTCGTTCATACTTTGATATGGTATTTTTTTCACACAGCAAGTGCATAACATGAGAACTCATTTCACGTTATCAACAAAAAGAGTCTAGCGGGAGGCCATCGCAGCGAATCCTGCAAAGACGAGAGATGTCAGTGCTGGGTAATGTGGCTTAAAATTTGATGTCGCAATATGTTTTGGTGCGGTATTAATCTTCAATTTGGGAACAGATCGGGACTCCGCCCATTGCCGATTAGAATTGCCTATTTGGGTGATATTAACTTCATCTGGGCTGTCAAATTTTTCAAGACAGCTCAATAAAATGGCTTTCTGGGTCGGCGCCGACCGTCTCGGGTTCCCTTGGTTATTGAATTTCCCCTTCTGCACCCTTCATAGGAGCCACATATGGCTCCCGAGCCATAGGTTCCCTTACCCTTGCTTCCCAGCCTTACCTGCGCTATCTGCAGCATCTCCGGGTTGAGCCGGTTCAGGTGTAGCATGAACTCGGCCAGACCAATAAGAGCCAGCTGGATGGTGAACATTTTACGGAAGGTCCAGTAGTCGGTGGCATTGGGGAAGGTGTGGAGGGCCCATTCTTTCAGCATGCTGCGTGGCACCATGTTGCCCTGGACCTCCTTCAGAATGTCTCGTAGGACCTGGCAACAAGAAGTTGTAATCATTTATTGGCCGCTCCCATTGAGATGTCCTGAAATCCAGGCAGAAAAAAATGTTTCCCAAACGCGAAACTGGAAAAAAAAAAATACAAGATGTCTTCACCAAAAAGACAATGGAAGAAGATGTCAGGTTTCACCTGTCAGGCTCTTTAACAAAACAAATGGCTGAGTGTTAAGACCTACCGTATGCATGCATGTACACGTGTGTTTATGTGTATATGTATATGTACACGTATGTGTATGTGTATGTGTATATGTATATGTGTATGTGTATATGTTTATGTGTATATGTATATGTACACGTATGTGTATATGTATATGTACATGTGTATGTGTATATGTTTGTGTATATGTATATATATAATATATCTCTCTCTCTCTCTATATATATATATATATGTATATATATATATATGTGTGTGTGTGTATATATATATATATATATATATATCTATCAGCAACACACTTATTTATTTATATATTTATTCATGTATTTATTTATTAACTTACTTATTACCTATCTATTTATGTCTAAAATGTCTTGTGTCTGTGTCTGTATTCTCACCCTCTTGCTACTGTGACAACGAAATTTCCCGAATACGGGATGAATCAAGTTATCCAATCCAATCCAATGATGAAGGAGTTTGGCCGAAACCAGTTTGGTGAAGATGGAGTTGAAATGTACGCCGTACCTGGTGGCTCGCCTGCGTGCCTCTGGCTTGCACGGTGGCTAACCGGTCGTAATATCGGGAGATAGGGTTGTCGTGTTCGATGCCCTTCTTGGCACAACGCTGCTTATAGATTTCAACCAGTGACAGAGATGATGGGTTGTCTTCCACGAGACGCATCTGGGGAGACACCGCCACCACTCTCGGGACTGGAAAACAAAAGGGGAGGGATGACAAAGGAATGAGTTGCAGACAAACATGGGCATAAGCTCAACTGTAGAAATTGAAATGACTGTCCAAAAATATCAAACTGAGGAAACTGAGGATAAAACCCAATATAAATTTGGATGCTGTATTCGCTGTATAAATAATCATTTTGAGTTTGACAGAAAATAAGTGAATATTGTAGTAACTTTCTTGGGTCAATTGCAAACAAATATTTGTCTAGATCACATGTGTCAAAGTGGCGGCCCGGGGGCCAAATCTGGCCCACCGCATCATTTTGTGTGGCCCGGGAAAGTATAAATCATGAGTGCCGACTTTCTGTTTTAGGATCAAATTAAAATGAAGAGTATAGATGTATATTTAATTTATTGATTTTGCCCCTTTTGAATCAATTATTGTATTTTCTAATCAATTTTTTCTGTGTTTTTAGTTCAAAAATCATTTTGTAAAATCTAAAAATATATAAAAAAAGCTAAAATAAACATTGTTTTAGATCTATTAAAAACTGAATATTCAGGGCTTTTAATCCAGTTCTTTTAATCCATTTATATAAAAAAAAAACTAAATATTATATCTAAAATGGTCCGGCCCACATGAAATCAAGTTGACGTTAAAGCGCCCCGCAAACCAACCCGAGTCTGGCACCCCTGATCTAGATCATTTTGGGCACATTGGCAAACTTATAAGAACCTTGATGTTGCTTATTAAAACAGTGCAACAGAAATATTCTAGAGTTGACGTTCAACAAGGTGTCCAATGGAAGCACACCGAATAAACCTAAAAAAGTAAAACCTGTGGCCGCGCTTTTTAAAAACAACGCCGGCCTGCCAGATTTGTACTAGAATAGTGCATAAATGGGGAGTGGGAAAATAAGGGTGTGGGCAAACCACAGTGGAATGCAGCAAGAGGACTTCGGCCCCAGTGAGAAGGAACAAAAAAATGGTGCGTTTGAGGCCGATCGAAAAAGAAATGACTCAGATGATGTTCCTGACCTCTAAAGGTTAGAAAAAGAAATAAGTCGCATGATGTTCCTGATCTCTAAAGGTTAGATTTCATGTCATATCATATTTACTGGAAAAAAAATCTCAATCCTGTCTCAAAATCGCATCTTCTATTTTTTAAAAACAGAACATAATACGATGCTAAGACCTCATAACGGCTAACCCTGACTATAGTAGTCGTTTAAAACAGGAGGAGAGGAACTTGTACGGTTCGGTAACATCTGATGTCCTACCGGTGAAGAAAAGATGTCTTTTGGTGGTCTCCTTTCTCTTCTCTAGGCAAGGGTTGAGTAGTCGGAGGAGTTGGAGAACCCTCTCCTCGCGCCGAGACTCCGTCAGGCAAGCGTCGTTCATCACCAGGTAAGGGTAGATCTTGCCGTTGTGACCACGGATGTAGAGGCGTCGCGCCGCCGTGTTGTGCTTCTGGACAATCTCCACTCGAGGCATGAACCTGGCGATCTTGATGTAGTAGTGGGTCGGTTTGGGCATGAGAAACTCCCCGGGGATCTCCACCTCGGCCGTCTGGGCGGAGAAGTTGCTGAGGAAGCGACACTTCTCCTCGATCAGGAAAAACTTGGGTAGCTGCTTGGTCTTGGCCTCCAGGATCTTGATCCACTTTTTGAGCTTGGAGATCAGGTTGTGGAGTTTCATGGAGCCGGGTACGCTGAAGTCAAAGTCTAGTGGGCGGGGAGAGCGAACGGTGAGAACAAGGTCCCGAAACAGTCCAAGACACAAGTGAGTTTTTTCCCGTTTTTTGTCAAAATCAATTTTGTTAAGCATTTTATCTGTTTATCTTTTCTCAATTTTGAAATAAATGACCGTATCGGCCGCATTATATTGATTTGCGGCGTTTACGCTTTGTCACCTTGCAGTTTCGTGCATGTCAAGTCTAATTTATGCGCATATAAGCCGTACCCTCGATTGAGTCATCATTTTTTTGTTACAAATACGGCTTATATGCGAGAAAATAAAGTAATTGTTCTGTCGGAAATGAAATATTCAACATCTCACTAAACATTTATCAAATCACATGTGCTGTAATTCCCTGCCTGCACAGTATTTTCTCTTTAAGCTAACGCCAAAAGTAAAAAGTTAGTAATGCCGAGACAAGAGTGACGGCTGACAATTGAACGCTGGAGGCGAATAAAATTCTCTGGTGAGCCAGACACATAAAATGCTCAGCGAGCCATCACGAGCAGGTGCGAGAGCAAAATCCGACTAAACGCTTATCGGTCCAAAAGGACGCGGAATTGAAATGAAAAGAAATATGATAGAAATTCTTCCCCGCCCAGACAAAAGTCTCCCGAACAGATCTGCGACGAAAACAGCAACTGGTGCAAATGGCATTTGGCGTAATTGGATTTGAAGGCCTCTCCGCTGCCAGATGTTATATATGCACACATAAACCCATATTTTCCGGCCCACAAACCCCGTGAAAGCGAGTGAGCCACTAGCTTGGCCGCTCAGCCGCTCCGTAAACCCTTTTTGTTCCGCTTTGGCGAAGGCTGGTGCGGTCTGGCGCCGCTCGCACTTTGCCACGGGGACAGCTGGGTGACGAAGGTGGATGGCGGACGCGTTCGCCGCGAGCCCCGATCGAGTCTAGCCGCGACATCTGGCCAGATCCATCGGCACCGGGAGCGCGCATCAATCGATTTGTGTCGTTCAGTCTGTCGGTCGGTGCTAATGGCAACGCGCCTGCCGTTTTGTGACCCGTCAGGCTTGCTTTAGAAATTAGGGAGGTCATAAAATCCCACCGGATTGGAGATCTGGCTCGAATCGGCTAAAAACTGATTGAACCAGTTTTGAAAATTTATTTTTAGGTTATCATCTCAATTTCTGGCGTTGATGTCGACTGCCGTTTTATGACCTCTTAGGCTTACTTGATAAATTAGGGAGGTCCTAAAACCCATCAGATCAAAAATCTGGCCCAAATCGTCTAAAAACAGATTGAACATTTATTTTTAGGGTATTAACTCATTTGCTGACGTTCATAGCGACTGCCGTTTTATGACCTGTTGGGCTTACTTTATGAATTAGGGAGGTCCTTGATGGCGACGAGATAGTATTCCCAACCAACCCACCTGTGGTGAACTGGCCTTTCATCTTCTGGAAGACGGGGTCCTGGGCGGTGGCCTGAGCCCGACGCGCCAGAGACTCGGAGGCGGCGCTGGAGAACATGGTGGACACGTTGGAAACGTTTTCCAAGCCCACGCCAAACGTGCTGACCAGCTTCTTGACAAAGTTCAGCGTGTGCGGCGTGATCTTGGCGTCAGACACGGCGCCGCTCTTCTCGAAGGCCACCGAGTAACATTTGGCCAGTCCTTGCTGGAGCTGCCGTAAAACCTGCCGTCGGGAAAGAAATCAATAATGCGGGAATAAAAAAAGAAAATATTCCATCGTAGATACTGAATAGAAAAAAAAGAAAGGTTTTAGACGGGAAAATTGCACATCCAAATATGTTTTTCCCCAATTTGAGAAAATTGGGAGGCTTATTAGCGAATATACTATTTCTTATTTTTTTACAAATCAATTGCGTAGCACAAAATTGGGTAGCAAACAATTTTGGTTTAAACGTTTGGTTCTCATTACTAAAAAAAAAACCTCCAATTTGACGATTTCAGCTTTCCTGACTGTGATTTTCTTGCCTTTTATTTTATTTCATTTTCTCTTTCTTCTGCAATGTTCATGGATTTCTGGCAAAAGACCTCAAGATTGCAAAAAATAAATACATCTTAAAAACCTGATCTTTTCTTACCCGATCCTGTGAAAAGTATGTGATCGGATCGGGGACATCTCTAATCATGATTATACTGTTAAAATGTGACTGTTTTTTTTAGGTGCAACCGTTGAGGAAAGTTCCCCCAAAAAATACCAGCAAGAGATATAAAGGACAAGAAGAAGATGATCAATTTTTCCTCCCATGTAAAAATAGCGCTTGATTCCTCACCTCCTCGTGCCAGTTTTCCCTGAACCACACCATCTGGTCAACGATTCCCTCCAGGGAAGAGAGGAGGGTGGGATGGAGCTCGCGTTGCATGTGCATGATTCGACTACAGCGCCACATTGGCGCCGTGGCCCGGATGGGACCGGGGTCAGAAGCCCCCGAGTGCGACTGGGAGCCCACCGAAGCGGGTTGTTGCTGTCCGGATGCGTCTAAGGACAAAGTATTGAAGACATCGATAAAGTCATTAACGTATAAAGTGGCGCTTTGACTCGTAAAAAATAAATAAAAATTAAGAAACCCTTCCTGTTCATTAATTGCTTTTTGTGCATGTCAAGCAGTTTCGTGCATGTCAAGTCTAATTTATGCGCATATAAGCCGTACGGAAGCGAGTCTGGCGGTCGTAGTTCGTTTTGAACTTGTCTGTTTACACGTGATACTGGATGAAAAGATCAATAAATGAAAAAAAAACTATAGATACATTTTTTTTGACCTAATCTTGAAAAGATGGCACACCCCACTCGGTGCATACGTGTTCTAAAAGTATTTCTTCAATGCAAAAATCCATCGTTCTTACCACTTTTGTAGCGTTCCCTTTGCTCAATTTTGAGCGTCAGGTAAAGGGTACGAATGGGAAAGTAGACAGCCTGAGGGTAAACTCGTCCCACCTGGCGGATAAAAAGAGGGTCATACATTACATTTCAAAGATTCAACCCCTCAGGACGGCAAAAGAGTAGGGGGGAGGTAGACAGCGTTGGAACGGGGGAGGTGGGGTGGCGTGGTGGGGGATACTAGAGGGAGATAGCCCTAGTGTAGTTGTGTGTAGTTTTGTGTGGAGAAAGATGACACTGAGGCTGTAAGAGCACGACAGTTTGAAGCCGCGTGCCACGGGAATAAAAATTGACGGCGAGAGATGATGAAATTGACCTTTTTTCCCCAAGAAAAGCCACTGAGAAGCAACAATAATGGGGAGGCTGAATATTAGAAATAGGCCTTCACTCTAAAACGGATTATTATTTTTACCAACGGTATGATTTAGCCAATGAATTTCTAGCCACAAAACATTAGCCAATGAATCACTGAACGGGGGAAAAAAACATTTTCTAAAGTCACAAGACATTATTCAATTTCGCCGTGTTGTCAGTAAGTTACGACGTTGTTGTTCCTCAGTTCAGGACTCAACCGATTCGGCGACTGTTTATCGGAGCTCAAATGAAGCACATGAGGAGAGAAATAGTAAAAAAAATATTTTAAAAAACGATGACTAAGCAGAGGGAGATCAAGCTGGCGTCTAAGAGCGGCATTAAAGATGAAAAAGAAGCGAAGGAAGGCAGAGATCAGCACGTTAATGGAAAGCTGAGACTTATTCGACTTGGGTTGAAGGGGGAAAAAGGGTGAACGGCTGACAAGGAGGGCGCTCGGGGGTGCAAGAGAGGGGCTGCTGATATGTCTGTTAACTTCCCATTCATCTGGTCACCTACCCCCGGGCCCTCTTTGCCTCACCTTCATCAATTTTTCAACGTACGTTTTTTTTCTTCGTCTTTTTTTTTAAACATTCCACCGCCAAAGAAAAATTCTAAATAATTCAGAGAAGTGGCAGAGATAAAGCCGGCTATGCATTAAAATTGGATTCTGCTTTACATAAAAAGGACGTAAAGTGAAGAGCGTTAACAAGGGAATGTCTACGAAGTAGGGATAAAGATCGGCTTTTTAAATAGGATTCGTTTATTGTTGTTTTGTAGTTTTAGAGTTAATCCCGATCTGATCACGTGAGATTTGAGTTTTTTTATTTAAGGGCTAAAAAGCAATTAAATCGGATGTACAAAGATATTGTCCAAAGAAGCAAAAGTATGTTCGTACTACACAACATTTTTAGACAATTGCAATCAGGTGGGAAAATTGTTTTTAATCGATATAAAGCAAAAACAAAATAAACACGCCGGACAAAGATATTGTCAAAAGAAAAAAATGTATGTTTCATACCTGTCAATCAATTTCTCCCCTTATTAATGATTGCATTCCCCTTGTTAAGTTATAATAAACCGTACAAATGCTATGCAGCACATATTTACTCACATAAAGCGCACTTAAAAGTCTAAAAATGTTCCCCAAAGTGGACGGGGTGCCCAATCACTAAATTCAGTATGCACTAAATTCAAGATTCTGCTGTATGACGCTGACAGCTTGACTGTGTGGGTAGTGGGTACTTGCTTGCTGACGCGCTATATTTATATCATGAAAATTCGGCATGCACATATGGTTAAAGCATGACAACATTAGCAGGCGACGATTTTTGGTCTGCTAACAGTGACCGAGATGATCCGGATTAGAGCCGAAATGGGTAAAACCAGATCAGTTTTACAAAAAATAATACTTTAAAAAAATCCTGTAAAAACTTTGTTCTACGACGTAGACAATTTGAAAAAAATATGTATAAAAGGTGCCAGGTATGATGTTTTATAATGAAAAAATGAGCAAGGTAAAAGACTCGCTGGTTTAGAAGTGAGGCTAAAAACTCTACATATCGTATTACAAAACTCTTCGGTTAGCTTAAATCTTCCGGACAATATCCTTAACCTATCAAGAGGACGAGGTTTAGTACAGCTTTCTAGTCTTTGAAGATCACCCTCTTCAAATTGTGCAGAAAAAATACTCCATTAAGCAACGCAAATTAAGCCTGGCATTAATTACGTGCTCCGTTCCTGCCGTGTGGATGCGTACTGTATTAACTTTATAATGACTTCACGTGCAAATAATTCAAAATCCAATTCGCCGGGGTCTAGTGAAAGCCAATAAATGGGTGTCAAAGTGGAAGTTGGGGAGAGGGAGGGGGTTTGGGGGGCCTGAATGCTTAATTTGGTAAATAGAATGCAAGCCAGGGGAGATTAACTTCCGCGTGAATGCCATTTAATTCATCACGATTAGGAAGCCTGTGAAAACGGCTGCCAACGCGGGAGGCAGATGTGGCGGACTGAATGGATGTGATGAAGAACGCAAAATATTTCATCAGCGCGAGTGCCAAACATTCACGGATTAGCGGCGCCGCGGTACGAAGGCCATGCTCGTTATCCAAGCCATCTCTTAATGGCCGACCGGGTCCGACGTAATCGGGCAAAATTGCCTACGTAATTTGCTTTTATCGATGGGGTTTTCATAGGACAGAAAAATAAGAGGGAGGTTGTGGACATGCGCACCTGGCTGATGAGGTTGAGTAGAGGTTTGCCTTCTGAACCGACTAAGCAGGTTAGCAGCTGGGGTATCCACGCCAACCACTGGATGGGCGGGACGCCGATGCAGTACTTGTCCACGGCGTTTGCCAGCGTGTCCTTGTCGTCAAAGCTCAGAAGCCAGAGTACCTGCAGATGCAAGCGAAATTTGGCATGAGATGAATCCCGAGAGATTATTAAATAGGGAAAAGTAGGGAAACGTAAGACGCAATTGCTGCACCGCGCATCATCCTGGCGACGATAATTTTACACCCTCCCCTACTGCATTTCCGGCCAGGTTAGAAATTGCACATAATTGCTGGTAATGACTGGTCAATGGGTTATTTTATCAGTGGGAAACCATGCTAACGCATCTTGGCTTCAAGACGCTACTGGCAACGAGGGTGCGTATTACCATGACGTTACAATAGACTTTTGGTTTAATTGCAGTCCGACGACTTTTAATTTTATTGGGCTATAATTACCATGGACGAAGATTTAAAAAAAAACGCTTTGCCAGAACTAGACGAATAAATATTTTTTAGGTGATGTGATAACCTCAGTCTCAGTCTGCAGAAGGTCCCCAACTTGTGGACTTCTTGTGTGTGGCTCCAGTTTCTTTACTAGGTCTACAATGTCTTGTGTGTCTTGTGTCTGTCTTGCTACTGAAACCAAAAATTTCCCGAATACGGGATGAAATAAAGTTCTAATCTAATCTAATCTAATGTAACACAATTTATTTAATTTTTTTGGATCCTTTCGCTGATATGAGCATTGAAAAGATCGTCTCCGTGTCAGACCTATAAGTACTATGAAATGGTTAGCATGTCAAAAATAATTAAAAATGGCTGCACAAATGTCATTTTAAATGTAGAAAATTAATTTGGCATGCAAAACTGACAGTTTTTTTAAATCACCATTTCCTAGTGACAACCCAACAATTCTGGTTGTGACATCACAACCAGAATCGTTGATCGTGTCTAGCTTTTTCGAGCTGCCAGAACAACAATAATAATAAAGCCACATGGTAATAGTGAATAGAAAGAATGGCTGGCATGCTAGTAAAACCATTCGACTCATTTTGGGTGATATTTTTAGTGGGCGGGACCAAGTTGGATCAAAATTGATATTACGCCTTTGTTACCTGCTGTAGAATGTCGTATCACATTTAAGTTTGACCCCATCAAAATCCATGAAGGAACCGCAACGCATGCGCTGAAGCGTGTCTACAGAAAAAGCTTGTTAGCAAAGAGTCCGTCTCGTTAACCCCAACGAATTTCAACCGGCGAGTGCCACAGCTTTAGTCAGACTCTTTGGAAAAAGGTAAGTCCGTTCAGAAAGACGGCGAGATTGGAGTGTCAGGGGAGGCCATTAGACCGTCAGCGCCCATGTAAGAGGATTCCACTTCACCATTGATCTGCCCCGGGAACCCGTTGGTTCGCAGCCACGACTGCCGGACCGCGAGCAATCAAATTACGAGCGGAGCTGGGGCCGGAATAAAATGCGTTTGGGCCCATCAGAACCAATAACGCACGGGGATGGATGCGGTCCTGGAGACGAGGGAATTAACAATGACCCTATTTGAAGGGTCTAATGGAAGGAGGCGATCTCGCGGGTGCCCAAGCGTGCTTGCCCAAACTCATAAATCTGCAAATGGAGCAAATGCTAAGCCAAGTATCATAACTCCTTACAGATAATATTTACCAAGAAAAATACCCCAAAACAGATCTGGATTTGATGTTTTTGCACACATATTGACAAAGACAGGCGTCCCAGAACTATTTCAGTTCTTGGGATTTTGGGATTTGGTTTTTCTTCTGGACAACAAATTTGAAAAATAGATTTCTAACATGAACCGTAAGTTGTTTGGTTTCTACGGCGTCAACTTTTACCGACGTAAAGTCTGCGAGAGCATAATTTTTTTTGGGTGTAAATAAGTTAAGTCATATTTTAGAAAAGTCATGAAATGATGACATTAAGTATTTTTGCATCACTCGTTCAAGGTCCGCAGACATCAACTTTTGGTGACATTAGGTCAGTGTGAAAAATTTAATTTTGGAATCATTTTGGAGTTTTTTGTGATTCCTGCTGAGAAAACTTTGATGAGAATGACTATTGTCAATATAAGCGACATAGTTTGAAATGAAAAGACTTTCAGATAGTGGTCTCCCTTGAGATTTTTTTCAATGTAAAAAGTGTGCCACAGCTCAACAAAGGTTGGGAAACACTGTTTTAGAATCGTGTATTAATGTCATGTCTTAAAATATGAAATGAATGGACGACTGAGATCGAGGAGGAACTCCTACCTTCGCCAGATATTTGCGAGATTTGCTTTCGTTTTGGTGGCGGCATGCGTGGAGGTAGCAGGTGATAGCTGAGACTCCCAGGTGAAGTTGACGGTCCTTGGCGAAGATGTTCTCCAGGTAGTCCCCCCACATTGCCCACGCCTTGACCAGGACGTCATGCATCTGGACAGCGGCGGAAAAGGCCTTGTTGGCCTCCTCTGACCTGCGACGAAAAGGTCAAAGTGCAAATGAGAAACAGAGTGATGCTCATGGCGTCATGGCGACGTTCATGGCGTCATGGCGCTTTGGCAAACGACTTAAAAATCTGATAAAAGAGGGCTTGACTTGGATAAAAAAAGGCAAATTCAGAGAAATGTGTCTTTCACATATAACCATGAAGCATATTTCAGTTTATATGGATTTGTCGTAATCTTAAATCCCAGAGCTTTTAAGAAGTTGACTATAATACGTTGACCTCAACGATAACATCGAACAAAGATCAATGGGTTTTCGGCTTTTAACATACAGTCTCAAAATCTTGCAATTTTATCTGACTTACATCTTAACATAATTTTTTCCAATCTTGATCCAACAAGAAGCCAAATTTAGTAGTCACATTTTCAATCCTGCACATTCAGTCTTGCCTACTTAAGGGAAATCCAGGTGAAATGTGGCAACAGACTTGACTGATCGGGAGTCTTAAGTGTTTTACTTCAGCCCGTTCATCTTAAAGCAATCCTTAGCAGGTGGGTTGAATGACTTAAACCCGTCACCGTTTGATTAATAAACAAGACACTAGCCTGCCGTCAAAACAAGTCCGAGAAAGCCACTCATGGAGCCACGCGTCCCCAGCGCTTTCCCGTCGACATCCGGCAAAACGTCTCCCAAGACGATCAATTAAAATCCGTTATTATGAAAGGCGTTTGGCGTGTGATTAGGAAATGGAAGCTTGATTGCTATGGGAGTCAGAGGCAAAGACCCTCTTGTAACACTTAATGGAGTTGCCTCTGTCACTTGGTGAGTATTAAAGTACATGAAATGTTTCCAAAAGCTACCTCAGCAGGAGCCTCGGCTCCCGACAGAGTGTCAAAATCTTTGACACCCGTTAAATTGAACGATCCTCAAATCTTCGGCTTGGCACGGATGCGCAAACACACACATACACGCACACCCATCCACACACACACACACCACGACGCGAAACTCCCTCGACCCATGTCCGCAACTCAGCTCTTAATACCGCCCCAGTTAAGGGAAACTTAATGATTGCAATAAACCCTGCTGAGGTGGAGGCAAGTTTTGCTGATTGTAGAGATTCTTGAAAAGGGCCTCTGGTTAATTATTGAGCTGCGTGTACGTTTAATAAGGCTCCCTCAATTAGTCTTTTACCCCTTAGGCTACCCGTGTCACGTCCGAGATGACTGGGGTTTTGAGGGGGGTGAGCAGAGATGCTGCTTTTTTACAAGGCAGCCCTGGAGCTGAGGAACAGAACTCCGCATGAAACGGTCACGAACAGATAAAACAGATGTGCTGTGGAGTCAAATTTCAAGTACAGTGCTGGGGAAGGCTAAAACTGGACCACATGCTGGCAAATAGTAGGGATGCTCCCGATCACATATTTTTGCACGGGAGTCCGAGTGGCCCGATTTTGGAGAATCAGACCATACCCCGTCTAGATCCGATACCCTGAAAATCCGATTTCATTCAATTTCTGATCGGGCACATCCTTAGCAAACAGACCTGATGAACAGTCACAAACAGAAGCGAAAAGTTGGACTCCACGGGTGTAAAAAATCCACAAACTGTACAGCATCTACGAATCACGATGCCTTAGAAGGGCGGAGAGCCTTATAAAAGACAATACGCATCCCGGTTTCCACCACTTCCATACACCTGCTGCCCTCTGGAAGGAGCTACAGAACCATAACAGCCAAGACAAGGAGACTCAAGGACAGTTTCTTCCCAAGAGCAGTCACCATACTCAACTCAAGTTCTGCACCTAGGACCTAATCAAGACTTATTGCTAGTAGCCAGGTTAGTCACTTTGTATCACTTTCCCATGTTGACCACTACTTCTACCACTTATTTATCTATTACTATTTACTGATTATTTATTAATCATGACTATATATTGATTATCTATGTGTTTGTTTGTTTGTTGTTGTTGAGTCCAAAGACTCAGTGACTTTCAACAACTTGGCGCTGAACGTCTTCAAGACCATGGAACTCATCCTGGACTTGAAGACGGAACACTTGGACTACTATTATTTATTTATGACTTATCTATGATGATTTATTTGTCTGTTTGTTTGCTGTTGTTTGTTCGCTTTGTGGTGACAGCTTGAAATCTCAAAATAAAAGCATTCAATCAATCCATCAATCATACTTATTGATCTGAGCCAGGAACATCCCCTTCAGGGCGTAGAACTCTGCCGTCATCTCCTTGGTGAAGTACTTGAGGTTGGTGGACTCAATCACCTCCAAACCCTGACGGACAGCAGACGAGAGAGGATTGCCGTTTCGCAAATAAAAATCTCATTCGTGCAAAGCGTCAGAAAGAATCCGCGGAGGGACAGTCGCATAATAACGAATGATTATTAGGATGTTAAGGAAGTACGCGCGGAGGGAAGTAAAGTGCGCTACGCTGAGCCTCTGATTGGTCGTCCCCAATGCGCCGCTGTGACAAACGATGTGTAGCCGCTGAACAGAAGAGATTTGGAGAAAGGGAGAGGCGGCTTTCTAATAGCTTTTGGTGTGCTCAAGCACCTCTAGTATTAATCGCATTAATCATAAAACTCAGTGGATTTAAATGCCATAAAATTGGTTTCCAAAACATGCAACCAAAATCGCATTTCAACATCTTTTTATTGAAATATTCTGAGACAAATTCTGGCTAGAAGGCTGCAAAAAAAATTCTATATCAAAAGAGATGTTAAAAAAACTATTTCAGTTGTGTGTTTATTAATAAGGAAAGTGGCAGTACATTTCGGAAATGTCGGAACAATGGCGACGCAGGCCTAAATAGGATTCAATTTGAATAATCAAAATGAAAGGGGACGACTCGATGCGTTTTGATGACACGTAACGTCCGCGTGTTGTTTCCATAAAATATTTCACGAGACAGCTGCTGCAAATTGTTTGCCGAGCCGCTCCGTGCGTATTTCTGTTCCCGTCAATTGACCTTCTCATTGTGAGATGATAAAGCCATCTTTCCTTTCCAATAATATAGAATAAATTCAAAGGTTAAACCAAGCATGGCTTGGAGTTTGGATTCCCAGAGAACGCCGTTAGAACAGATAAATGGAGAGGCAGTACAAAATATATCAAGGCTGAAAAATACATTTACAGCATACCGTTGACACACACTTCATATTTTCTGGCATATTAGCCGCCTCTACGTATAAGCCGCACCCTTAAAATTGCCTTAAAATGATTGAATTTTACAATTTCTCTCATATAAGCCGCCCCCTGATTCACAATTTTCACCTCCATATTCATGGTTTTAATAGGGATGTGTTATTTTGAAGGGAAAATCCTAATAAAAATCATTGCACGTGGTATTTCTGAGATACTGTATCAATGGATTTATAATTCGACATTCCAAAAGGGTGTTGCCTGCACGCAGACAAATTCAAAAAGGAGGTCATGTGAGCAGTACAACCGGGAAGTGTGCCTGTAGCGGTCTAGTTTGTCATCCCAAGGTAAGATGGCGGCGTCCTGAGCGAGCACTTAAGTGAGTTTTTTCGCGTTTTATACAAGATACGCTTTATTTATTTCTTGAATTTCATTCATAGACATCAAAATAAATTTTGTTAGGCATTTTATCTGTTTATCTTTTCTCTATTTTGAAATAAACGACCGCTTTGGCCGCATTGTCTTGCGTTATGGTGTATGTCAAGTCCAATTTGTGCGCGTATAAGCCGTACCCTCGATTCAGTCATCATTTTTTTATATGGCGTATATGCAAGAAAATACGGTATTCCAAATTCTCACCTGCATGCATTCGTTCTTTCCCATGACGCCAGCCAGCTGCAAATAACATTTAACCTGCTGCCTAATCTTCTGGAAGCAGTCAACAATTGGAACTGTTGGGATGGTGTGGATACGACTCAAAATATCCAGTGCTACGTTCACCAAGCCCTGTACGGGGGAACAAGAGGACACTAAATATCTACACACAATAGTCTTTGTACTAACCAAAAAAATCAAGAAAGCTCTGAAGATGGTTAAGACCATGGAATTGTTTTTAAAAACTCACTTGCTTGCGCCCAATCTTGCCATACTGAATGATGGCAGACGCCGAGGCGTGAACTCCCAACATGGCGTTATTGTTGTTTGGATCATGCTGGGTATTCGTTTCATACGCCGTCACTATGGCTACAGACGTAGAGAGAAGAAAACAGTGGTTTGAATGGCACCTCTATTTATCATATTGTTACTATCATTGAGAAGAGAGAAAAACTCTGGGTACGCGAACATATTGAACAGCCAATAGTGATGGATTTAAAAAAAAAAAATCAATTTCAGAGCACAACAGACGTTTCAAGGCTGTCATGTAGAAGTAAAGTGGATTGAAATGAAAATGTCTCGGAGATCACCGTGTCTACAACTCACATTAGTTGGGCCAAAAATTGGCAAAATAATAGCTATAAAAATGAAGCAGTGTATAGTTTTACACAAAAAACATTCTTTTCAATATACCAGGTATACTAACACGAATGTACAGACTATTCGTCGCACCAGCCAAAAAATACACAATAAGAGGGAAATACATCTACTGCATATAAACAAGTCGTATTGAAGTATTTTGGGCAATATTTTTTTATATTTTATCGGATACCAAGAAAAAACATGTTGAATTAACAATAGTAAAATGGATAACAACAGGCTAAATAGGCATCTGTAAACCAAAGTTTTTCGTTTTTTCCGTATTGAATGCGTTTTTTGATCATTTTAAATTGTGTACGCCGTATAAAAACTTTTGGACGGGATTTTTTAAAGTACGTTTTTTGTAAAACCCATCTCGGCTCTAATCCGGAACGTCTCGGTCACTGTTAGCAGACGATAACGTCATCGCCGACTGCTATTGTCATGCTTTAAGCATGATATGCGCGCACGCTTTCCCTTTTCACCCATCCGCACTACATATTTCCCTATAGCCGTCCACTTTGTAGAAAATTTCTGACTTATACGTGCGCCCTATGTGAGTAAATTTGTGCCGCGTTGCATTTGTACGTTTTTTTAATTGCTTAATAAGGGGTATTACAATCACTAATAAGGGGAGCAATTGGCCGGATACTAGTCGAAAAAGTGCAATTTGTAGTCCAGAAATACCGCCCCAATGGCAAAGTGATTAAGTGTGACTGATTAGGGTTGATGGTCATACCTTGGTAATGATGTTGGCGCCACATGAAAATGCTACTCCAGTGCGACAGGTCATCAGACACAATGGGAAGTCGGTTCCTCCACGTTTTCACCACCGTTTTCATGTCGTGCAGGCTGGTGTTGCGTCCGAGGTTGGCCGTCTGCAATCCCGCGTTAATTTGAGCGGCTTCTTGCAACTCGATGATCTGCTGTGCCGCCTAAGGAGAGAATTCCAGTTTCAGTCCAAAAATATATTGTCTATTCTCCATGTCTCCATTTAACGTAAATACTGAACAAAACCGAAAAAGCAAAAAAAAAAAAAGGCAAAAACAAGGCCATATTTTTCCCCATCAAAATGTAAATGACAAAATCCTTGTCAAGACGAGTAATAGAAATGCATTAAAAAAAAAATAAGGAAGTGAGCTGTGATCTAGAACGCTTGAAACCCCCAAAAATACATTTTGTTTTGAACTATTGATATTTTTCCTGAAACTCTTTTGCCATTATGACGACGTAAAAAAAAAAAGAAGGGTAGCTGGAGGCTAAAGTAAAATTGATAAGCAAGCTATTCCAACACATTTTGTGGAAAGAAGCCGCATTGATTGGCCTAAAGCCGCTTCATGAACATATAATCAATCATCCCATTATAGTAACTCCTCAATCAATATTAACGCCGGCTCTCCCAGGCGATGGACTCGGTGATCATCCATTGATTGTCAGACGCCGCGGGGCGAATCTGAATTTGATATTTGGATTTTTCTGCTTCTGAATGTCGCACCAAGTTTGAAATTTCCATCTGGCCGTTAAAACCGCTCGGCTAGGAATACTAAACGACTTGTTTTCCTTTTCCCCGGATAATAAATAGACCTCACATATGCCAGAACACCCACATTTGCGCCCACCTTGGCGTGCGCGAAGAACAAAGAAAGCAGTCGGCTAATTTGCATTCCAATTTTGTGGCGAACGCGCCACGGGGGCGAAGCCCACCTCGCCAATTTTCCAAAAGACAAGCAAATGACAATGAGTCTTCCAATATTTATTCCCAATGATCAGTTCATATCAGTCGATGGCCCGTTTCTGACCTTCTTTGGGACGATCCCATTCATCACGTCAATGTAATTCAGCCGCAGGTATTTAATCAAACACTATCTTACGGCAGGGAAAGTAATTACTGCTAAGCTAACTCTTCTCTTCTCGGTGTTTCGTCCTTAAACTCCGTCACCCTCCCTTTTCCTCTTTTGTCCTGTCTATTTTAAATCTCTCGTGGAGAAACTAAAGAGGCTTAAAAAAAAAACGGATTCTCGCTGGCTTCTAAAACGCATCGGCATTTGCGCGTCATAACCCGAAAACAGTACACGGTCGATTGGTCGCCGGTCGATTGGTCGCCCGGTCTTTTGGTCGCCCGGTCTTTTGGTCGCCCGGTCTTTTGGTCGCCCGGTCTTTTGGTCGCCCGGTCTTTTGGTCGCCCGGTCTTTTGGTCGCCCGGTCTTTTGGTCGCCCGGTCTTTTGGTCGCCCGGTCTTTTGGTCGCCCGTTGTCGCGGTCGGGGCGACCAAAAGACGGCGACCAAAAGACCGGCGACCAATCGACCGCACACGCCCGAAAACACGGCGGTTTGCGTGACGTACCTGCAAGAGCGGCGTGTGTACGTGCGAGACGATGTGAGGCAATCGTCGCCACTCTCGAATGGCCAGACTGGACGCCATTTCGACCAGTCTCTCGATATAGTTGAGCTGCTGTTCCTCCGGGTGGCAAATGGCCAGGTAGCCACGGTGCATGTTGACCTTGGAGGCCATCTCCTTGGGACAACTCATCTCCACCTGTTCGGGAATATGGAAAGAGAATTTAAATGAGCTCGCGGTTGAATATCGTTGGCGGCAGACGGTTAAACAATACACCATCTTTTCTAGTTTCTTTTAGCTGACTTGTGAATTTACATTTGTAAATGTTCTGGAAAAAAAAAACATCTGGCTTCCCTTCCCGTTGATTTTTATTGAGGTACAGTGGTGCCCCGACATACGAGCAATTTGAGATACGAGTAAAATTTTGGGCAAATATTTATCTTGATACGAGCAGACAGCGGACGCGAGATGCTGCTCATAAGAATATCATGGCCACGGTCTTTCTAGTCGCAACTCCCTCGTGTAATGTCTCTCTACGAGCACTGGGCGGAGCATTAAATTTTTTTCAGTGTTTTTTTCCCCCGTTAGTCAGTGCGAATGGCGGAGCTTGTTCGCTAATACGAGAGGAGTATATACTACTTCTCGTTGGCAAGTGGTTGTGCGTTATCCTATTGTGAGGACGTTTGTGTATCATTTTCAGAATATTTTGAAGGGAATACAAAAGCAAACAACCCTCGATAGGTTGCATCTGAAAGTCAGGGTGGAGGCGGGGCCAATAGAGCCAACCCGGGAGGAGAAAGGTATCAAAATTTAAAACAAAATTAGAATTAAGTCGAGTGTAAAGTTAAATTAAATGTATTTTTGAGTGTGTCTGCATCATAATCCAAGATAATTTCAATTTGTTTATGTTATGAGCGCGTTGCCGTGCCAAAAAAATGTTAAGTTCACAGATGCCAGCTGTTCTCCATTATATTATTGTTACTTTAACATATGTTTCTTCTTGGCTTCTGATCCAAAAATATCATTATATTTTCTTCTTCATCGTGTACACTTTGGCTAATGTCCGAAAAACATTATTATAGTTGAATTCGAAAAGCTAGTGAGAATATAACTCTTTGGGAAAAGTATTTGAATATTGGTTATTTGCCGTTTCCATCCAAATATCACACTCGGCTTTATATGTACAAATGGGAAAAGATCGGTGTCCGGCTGTTTGTTCCGAAACAATAATTTGGCTTTGAATTAATTTTGTCCGATGTTGCCTGGGGAAATTTTCAACTTAAAACGAATCAAGCTGACAGGTTTCGGTGCTCGGCTCGTAATTAAAATGCTTCGTCGATGACTCCGAAACAAAAGTCAAACTTTTCCGTGTTGAATTGAAAAGCAAATTTGGAATATGCAAAAAGACGGAGTACGAAAGGGGGCGCTAGGGTGCGCCTTTGCCTGGTCTCCTAAGACAATTACAGCGATTGGTCAGAGCATAGTTATCGGGGGGCGAGCGACGCTTGATGAATGTCCCGGAGACGGGGACGGCCTTATCGAGAGCCGGCTTTAATTGAAAGCCGGGGCGTTTTTTTTGGGGGGGGGGGGATTGGGCGTCTGGAGCTAGCAAGGAAAGCCCGACTCTCTTCTCTCTCGCCTGCCGCCATTAAGCAAATCAGCCGGCGGCAGATGCCAGGGTAATTATTCACGTGCCCAGAAGTCGTAAATATTAGTGGCCGAGAGAGCGGGACGAGGCCAAAAGGAAGGAGACGGACGAGCAAAGATGAAAAGTCAACGTTAAAATTGGGTGACGGAGGAAGGGAGGAGGTGATGGAGTGCACTCGCTGTTGCCGTCCAGACAATTTAATTAGGTGTCACCTTAGGACACATCAGCTCAATGGATTGCTTCCAAGTCTCCTTGAAAGAGCAAAGCGGGATTATTTGTTAAGTGTCAGCGACTATCGCACACTTTCAATCCGTCCACGCTTCCTCTTAGCAGACACCCGGCCGACAAATGGGCGAGCCCACGTTTCTTTATGACTGATTCTACGATTCGGCCGTTGAGCGACGGGACGGTCTAATAGCGAGTGGCTTGCCGAGATTTCGGCGAGATAGAAAACGTTGTGCTACGTTCTAGGCAGGGGTGTCAGACTCGGGTTGGTTCGCGGGCCGCTTTAACGTCAATTTGATTTCACCTGGGCCGGACCATTTTAGAAATAATATTTAGTTTTTTTTTTTTTAAATGGATGAAAAGATCTGGATTAAAAGCCCTGAATATTCCGTTTTTTATAGATCTAAAACAATGTTTATTTTAGCTTTTTTTCAATATTTTTAGATTTTACAAAATGATTTTTGAACTAAAAACACAGAAAAAAATGGATTAAAAAATGACAATCATTGATTTAAAAGGGGGAAAAATCAGGAAATTCAATATACATCTATACTCTTCATTTTAAATTGATCCTAAAACAGAAATTTGGCACTCATGATTGACTTTCCCGGGCCACACAAAATGATGTGGCGGGCCGCCACTTTAACACGTGTTCTAGGCGGAGACAAGTCTGTCTTTCGATGGGTTCCCAAGCGGTCTGTGATGTTGTTTTTGGGTTTGTCTAGAGCAGCGTGTAATATTCAGAGAGAAAAATTTGTATGAAATTTTACAAGGGAAAAATCTAAATAGGATGAACGTTAAATGAAACATTATACAATTGCAAGATTCAAATGGTGAAATAGTCGCTTATTTTTCTCTAACATGGAACTTGTTTGGTTTCTAGAGCATCAACTTTTGCCGACAGTCTTTTTTTAAACGTAATATTAGGAGATTTAAATACAAATTGCAGAAAAGTCATAAAATGATGCGATTAAAAACATGACGTGACTTATTTTCTAAGTTGTTCAGGGTCCGCAGACATCAACTTTTTGGTGTGAAAAATTCGATTTTGGAATCATTTTGTAGGTTTATGTGATTCCTGCTAATAAAACTTGGATGAGAATAACTATTGTCAAAATAGGCGACATAGTTTTAAATGAAAAGATTTTCCCTTGAGATTTTTTCAATGCAAAAGTGTGGCGCATAGCCAAAAAGGTTGTGAAACACTGCTCTCGATTGTACCTCGAGATCTTAAATGCGCCGCTTTTGTGAGGGTGTGCAGACTAAATTGTGTGTTAGTCCTCACCTGCACCAGAGCTTCTTTCATGGCAGCCCAATTGGAAACCCTCCAAGCGCATTCCAACACTAAATACGGGTTGGAATGGTTTTTAGATTGGCCGTATTCTGTCAAAGGTTCCCACTGGTTCAATTCCTTGGAACATCTGCACACAACAAAGAACATGTTGACTTTAAACAGTTTGTGCCTCGCAATGCGAATAAAATGTTAATTACTATAAAAAAGGGGGGGGAAATCCCTCGGTTGAACAGGAAGAAGTAGACTGTGTCAAACTAATTGACGATTTAAGCGAAGATGGATCGTAAAAACTGACATTTCGCCGCTATTAATCTACAAACACTCCATGCTGTATGAAAATATACCAAATTAAAAGCTTGGTTATAACTGGAATCCACACTTTCATTATTCGGAGTGACCAGATTTAGTTGAGTTTATTCCGGTCTGGTGACTTGGGACTCAAAACCACGTGAAAATCCCTAAACCGCATTTGATTTGGACCAATTCCTACCGTATCCAGTGGTCTTCCCACAGCTGGTACTCTGGAAATACAGCGGGTGAAACGGTGCTCCTCTCGTGCTCTTTTCGAGCCTTCTCCATTGCCTTCTCGTAGCTTTCCTGAGCCTGAAGAAGCAGATATTTCAGCGGAGCTTCAAAAATAAAAAGACCTTGAGGTACCGTATTTTCTCGCATATAAGCCTTACCCTTGAAATGGCCTTAAAATGGTTGAATTTTACAATTTCTCTCATATAAGCCGCCCCCTGATTGACAATTTTCACTTCCATATCCATGGTTTTAATAGGGAGTAAAAATGTGTGACTTTGAAGGGAAAATCTTAAGAAAAATAATTGCATGTGGTATTTCTGAGATACTGTATAAATCTATTGCTAAATTTCACATTTCTATTGGGTGCATGTAAACCAAGGGTGTCAGACTCGGGTTGGTTCGCGGGCCGCTTTAACGTCAACTTGATTTCACGTGGGCCGGACCATTTTAGATATAATATTTAGATTTTTTTTATATATAAATGGATTAAAAGAACTGGATTAAAAGCCATGAATATTCAGTTTTTATAGATCTAAAACAAAATGATTTTTGAACTAAAAACACAGAAAAAATGGATTAAAAATTACAATGATTGATTTAAAAGGGGAAAATCAGAAATAATATAAATCTATACTGTTCATTTTAATTTGATCCTAAAACAGAAAGTCGGCACTCATGATTTACTTTCCCTGGCCACACAAAAAGATGCGGCGGGTCAGATTTGGCCCACGGGCCGCCACTTTGACACATGTGATGTAGACAAATTCAAAAAGGAAGTCACATGAGCAGTACAACCAGGAAGTGTGTGCGTAGCGGTCTAGTTTGTCATCCCTAGGTAAGATGGTGGCGCCCTGAGCGATCAATGGCAGGCACAAGTAAGTGAATTTTTTCATGTTTTATGCAAGATACAGTTTATTTTTTCCTTGAATTTCATTCAGACGTCAAAATGAATTTTGTTTAGCGTTTTGCCTGTTTATCATTTTTCTATTTTGAAATCAATGGCCGACATTGTCATGTGTTGTGGCGTTTCGTCCATGTCAAGTCTAACTTGTGCGCATATAAGCCGCACCCTTGATTCATTCACCAATACGGCTTATCTGCGAGAAAATACGGTTATTGAAGGAGGTTGAGATCCAAGACTTCACCTGTTCAAAGAAGCCATGTTGCTCATAGGCAATGGCAGTAGCCGTTTCAGGGAACTTGCATCTCTTTTGCCACAGGCCCGCCCACATGTCCTCCTCTTGGAGCAGAGAGTAGAGCTCAGCTAGGGAATCCAAGATCTCCTTAAAAAAAAAAATACGACGGAATACTTGAGTGCACGAGATGGAAAGATCCTGAAAAGAAAAGCAACCCGGAACCAGTTCACCTGTTGCGGTGGTGTGATGCTCTCCTGCTCGTAGACTTCCGTACTCTGCCTGGGTTTGCTGTGAAGGCTGAGACCCTTTTCGAAGGCCTGCTGCTCCAACATGAGCGTGGATCGTAACCACAGGTTGTGGGTTTTGCCCAAGTACTTGAGCACGCAGGGGCGGATGGGGATGGGGGGCACGCATTGGGACATGGCTTCCACGAAGCAGTTGAGGGCGCTGGGCTGACAATCTCGCTGAGCTTGGTGGCTTCCGCTGCACAGGAAAGGACTCATTTCGCCGGATAACGCCTGCGGTGGTAAGCAGATTTCACTTCAGGGTGCCGTAATACAGCATGAATAAAATGAAGACTTTCGCTCTAAACCACGCTGGCCGGTTTTCATTATTCAAATGACGAAAATAATCAGTGATTGCGTTCCACAAATGCAACCTCGGCCAATTGCTCCGCTTATTAATGATTGCGATTCCCCTTATTAAGTGATAATAAACCGTACAAATGCAACGCGGCCGATATTTACTCACTTAAATCAGTCGGTGGGCCTTTTGTATGGACTAAATGAGAGATTTTGTAGATGTTGCTGTCAATGTTCCCTCTAATTTTTTGTTTGTCTGGGCAGAAAGACAACCTCCCTGAGCACACTGAGTACCGCTGTGAGCAACATCATCATTGCTCGCTATGGGCACACACCAGTATCACACCTGCCATAAGCAGGTGCATGTCTACTACACATAAATGATTTAGTTATAATAAAATGTAATGATTAATATCTATGAATGGGGTGGCCCGGCGGATGAGTGGTTCGCGCGTCGGCCTCACAGCTAAAAAAAATAAAAATTTGGGATTTTATTTTGTGCGCTCCATATGATTTGCTGTGCGCAAAGAAGACGAGGCTAGTGCGCAATTGCGCATGCGCGAAGCTTAGAGGGAACATTGGTCGCTGTATGACGCTGATAGGTTGACATTGCTTGCTGACCCGCTATATTTATATAGTGAAAGGGGAAAGCTTAAAGCATAATAATATTAGCAGTCGAAGATAATGTTTTGGTCCGCTAGCAGTGTCCGAGACATTCCGGATTAGAGCCAAAATGAGTAAACCAGATCAGTTTTACAAAAAACTTATTTGAAAAAAATATTATGTGAAAAAGTTGTTATATGATTTTACAAATTACGATTTTACAGATTATACAAATTTGAAATGATCAAAAAACATAAATTACGGGAAAACGTATAAATCGACAGGTATGCAAATTAATCTTAAATCCAATTTACACTCGGTTGCATTTTTTAGCTCGAACACTAGACGGCAGTAGTCAAGCTTCATAATTTCCAATCTATGTAGGAAAGAGTGTTTCGCTATTTTGTTTGAAACATTGAAATGTGAAGACATGCCTCAGTTTAAAACGTTTTTTAATCAAATTTTCTGTTCCCTCTCATAACCTAGGTGCCTTTAGAAATGTTACTTGTAGTATTACTTGCATTTCATTTTTAATTCTTTAAAATGGTCTGCGATGACACTGTGAAAAGGCCCTCGTGACCTTTTTTGTGTGTGCATTTTACCTAAAACTGAGATTATTTAGTCCTTTTTTTAACATATATAAATTGATTGCAAAAAAATCACCCAATCTAATTAAGAGCCATCTTGTTTGCAATTTTCTTGACTTTTTGAAAATGTCTATTTTTTATTGGAGTAAATGGTTCAATGTGAAAAAAATATGGTTTCATACTAGCAATGATCCAATCTTCAGTAAGCAGATTTACTGAAGACAAATGTCCAACAAGGCACGGAAATAAACGCCGCATTGGCGCCGACTGGAAATGGCGGCGCCGACTGACGGCGTTGAATATTTATTGCCTTGACGGTCACTTTAACGAATCTCGTAATTACGAAGAGCAATTGATCAGCAGATTCTGTCTAGCGAAAGAGCCGCTAAAAGCAGAGATGGAGCGCCACTGCTTTCAGCATAAACTGCCACCCATCTCGCGATTACGTCCATTCCAATAAACACGTGTGACTTGCCAGTCTGTCAGGGGGGTCGCGTGGGGTGGGTTTCTAATCCTAATGACTGCATCTCTCAGATACTAAAGAGCTCAATCACTTAAAATCAGGCCTAGCAACCCCACTCAAATCCTCCATATTCATTTGGTTATTAGTTCAGCTCATTAAAGCTTTCTTCCTCTGCTTCTCATTTCCATTTTTAGCATAAATGCACCTCATTAAGTACAATCGCGTGCGATGAGACAGCAAAGACGAAGGTCGCACGCGTGTGACCGTTTCGGGCTTTTGCGCGTGCCGCTCTACCGTTTTGGTACTCGTAGACAATTTGGTTTTGGGTAATTACGACGCCTCCCGAGTCCCCGTCGCCGAGCTAGGAGACGTTCACGCTAATGTACTCACATGCTGCTGCCTGTCGGAAAGAATCTTCCACAGGCGAGGGAAGAGTTGCACCCAAGATCTCTCGGCCAGAGGAGTGGAGATGTGACACAGCTGGACCAGAGCATTCAGCAGCGCCCCGGTCTAAGGAAGGACGACGGCGTTTAAAAAGGTATTTCGGATTCTACCGGCGTATTTTTGGAACTGGAGTTACGATTCGAGGCGGGCCTTACCTTGACCTCCCGGAGAGAGTCCAGGAACTTGTCGTGGCGGTTGGTAAGCATGTGCAACTGGTTCCCGGCGTCCCTTTCCGACTGGTCTTTGGTCTTGGGAATAGCGCTTTGGTCACCTGGTGCTAATTCGATGTCGATCTCCACGTCCTGGCGGGGGAGGAATTGGAAATGGCGTTGGGTACTCGAACGTTTGGTAGAACGGACGTTTGGTAGAACGGACGTTTGGTCGACCGGACGTTTGGTAGAACGGACGTTTGGTAGAACGGACGTTTGGTCGCCGGGTTGTTACTGTTGAAACCAGCTCTCAAAATTATAATCATGAGAGAGAGAGTTTAATATCTAAATATCTAATATCAAAATATCAACAGTAAACTCTGTCATAATTTGACAGCGAGCGAACCCGGCGACCAAACGTCCGTTCTACCAAACGTCCATTCGACCAAACGTCCGTTCTACCAAACGTCCGTTCTACCAAACGTCCAGTCGACCAAACGTCCGTTCTACCAAACGTCCGGTCGACCAAACGTCCGTTCTACCAAACGTCCGGTCGACCAAACGTCCGTTCTACCAAACGTCCAGTCGACCAAACGTCCAGTCGACCAAACGTCCGGTCACGACGGCAATGTGCGAGAGAAGGCGATGTGAAGGGAAGTAACGATTTCCTAAAGCAGGGGTGTCAAACTCATTTTTTGTGTCGGGTCACATGGTAGTTTCGATTACATCCGGAGGGCCGTTATGTCTTCCAACTAGGCTGCCAAAATTAATCGATTAATAAATTGACAGCTTTCTCGATCGTGCTTATCGATAGATCATTTTTGGACATTCAAATTAGTACAAATTTGTGAAATTATTGATTTAAAATGAGGAAATGCAGGAAATAATCTACAATCTTCATTTGAATTTCATCCTAAAAAACAGAAAGTCGGCACCCATGATTGACTTTCCCGAGCCACACAAAATGATGCGGCGGGCCAGATTTGGCCCCCGGGCCGCCACTTTGACACGTGTCCTATAGGGATTTTGTGCAAATTGGCACTTGACACGATACGATGGGACGCTACCTCCTCCTTGGTCTCGCTGGTCTCCCTCTCACGGGGTTCCTGCTTGACGTGGGTCGCCATGGCGAAAGCGGCGCGGTCGTGGCTGTCGGCGAGGTTGATGACGTTGGTGATGGACGGGAGCATGGATCCCTGGCAACTGGTGCCGATGATGGTGTTGCGCTCGCACACTGCCAGCAGCAGCTAATGAGCAGGTGGGTATCAAGTGTATCAAAAAGGAGCCGGGATTGGAGTGGGCGACGCCCCGTCTAATTGGCTTACCTCGATGCACTGCTTGATCCAGAAATGGCTACCTTTGGCCTCCCAGTTCTGGGAACAGCAGATGTAGAGGAGCCTTTCGTAGACGCGCCGCTTCATGGAGCCGTCAAAGACCTCAAAGAACTTGGCCCGGATCAGCGGCTGAGTGCAACGAAGTCCGGAGAGAAACGCCGGCTCGAGCTTTGACGTGATGTCGCTTCCGGAGAGACTTTCGTCCCTAGGCGACCACATGGGAAAAATATTCAAGCTGGATTTGATCTCCAAATGCCAAATGAGTTACTAGGGCGGTTGGTAGATTGCCATCTTTTACGAATACGGCAAATACCGTGTTTTCTCGCATATAAGCCGCACCCGCGTATAAGCCATACCCTTAAAATTGCCTTACAAGTAAGTGAGTTTTTTCACGTTTCATGCAAGATAATTTTTTTCCTTGAATTTCATTCATAGACGTGGAAATAAACATCCCTAGGTAAGATGGCAGGCAAGCGTAAGTGATTTTTTTTCACATTTTATGCAAGATGCTTTTCTTGAATTTCATTCATAGACATCAAAATCAATTTTGTTTAGCATTTTAACTGTTTATCTTTTCTCTATTTTGCAATAAATGACCGTATCGGCGGCATTGTCTTGCGTTATGACAGGGGTGTCAGACTCGGGTTGGTTCGCGGGTCGCATTAACGTCCACTTGATTTCATGTGGGACGGACCATTTTAGATATAACATTTTGATATATATTTTTATGAATGGATTAAAAGAACTGGATTAAAAGACCTGTATATTCAGTTTTTTAAAGATCTAAAACAATGTTTATTTTAGCTTTTTTAAATCTATTTTTAGATTTTACAAAATGATTTTTGAACTAAAAACACAGAAAAAATGGATTAAAAATTGAAAATTATTGATTCAAAAGGGGGAAAATCAGGAAATTTAATATACATCTATACTCTTCATTTTAATTTGATCCCAAAACAGAAAGTCGGCACTCATGATTTACTTTCCCGGGCCGCAAAAAAATGATGCGGCGGGCCAGATTTGGCCCCCGGGCCGCCACTTTGACACATGTGCGTTATGGCATTTCGTCTTTGTCACCTTGCAGTTTCATGCATGTCAAGTCTAATTTATGCGCATATAACATACCCTTGATTCAGTCATCATTTTTTGAGCGACAAATACGGCGAAAAAATACGGTACTTATTGAAGTAAATAAATTCTCTGCTCAATCATTCGATCATCTTATAAAATTGACAAACATGTACAGCGCTGGAGTCTGCCATACTTGAAAATGTTTTTTGCCAAGGACAAAAGGCAAGCAAGATGAGCCTAGATTGAAATTTCATGACCACTAAAATGTGCTTATCAATAGGCCAATGTAAAAAATGTACATGTGGATACTGAATCGAAACTCAGAAGCAAAGGAATCTTCATAAAAGACCTCTAGATTGTACGACTGCATTCATCTCTGAATATAAAACCTCTGATATTGTGCTGAATTGACTGTCTCTCGAGGGTACGATTCACCCAACCGAGACATTTGAGTGAGAAAAATGGAACAAAAAAAAGACAAGGCCACAACAGCTGGACATGACTTCTATTGGCAGCACTCTCCTGATCATACATTGTTCGGGCACAGCTGCTTTATTATTCCAATATCATTACTCGCTGTCCATCACGGCTTAACTACTGCTTTTAAAACTCCTGACAGGAAGAGCAGATGGGTGGAGAGAAAGAGGATACATTTGCCTGATTAAAAGTATAATGTGGGGAAGTCACGGCCAAAAGAGAACCGTGGCTTGACGAATTGCCGTCAAGCGCCGAACTACGAGACGTCCTGCCGGGAGATGGCGAGTTCTGACACCCAAACGGGCCGGTAAAAGACAATGATATCGTATTTTTAATCCATCAAAATTGGCTTCTCCGTGATTCCAACTTTAATTACCGTATTTTCTCGCATATAAGCCGTATTTGTATCTAAAAATAATGATGACTGAATTGAGGGTACGGCTTATATAGGCACAAATTAGACTTGACATGCACAAAACTGCAAGACGGCAAAGGAAAAACGCCATTACGCAAGACAATGTGGCCGATACGGTCATTTATTTCAAAATAGATTAAAGCCAACTTTACAACGTCTTTTTGAGTCTGTATCCGTTTTAGCTACCGCAACCAAGATGGCGCCGTTCAAGTGGCAGCCGGCGGCGGTAGCTCCGTCCACTCTTGCTCATTTTGTGTTTTTGCTGCTGTTCTTTTTTTTGCTGCTCTTAATGATTTGATTTGGTGATTCTCAATGATCCCATTTACTTTGATTTGCTTTGTACTTTGTGCTTTTGCTTTGTTGTTCTGTCTAATCACCCTCTTGCTACTGCCACAATGACATTTCCTGAATACGGGATGAATAAAGTTATCCAATCCAATCCAATCCAATCCAATAAACAGATTGTCAAAGCTGGATTGCCTCGACAATAATAAAACGCCTAGCAAAATTAATTTTGACGTCTATGAATGAAATTCAAGAAAAAACATATCTTGCATAAACTGTAAAAAAAACCTCACTTACTTGTGCCTGCCATTGCTCGCTCAGGGCGCCGCCATCTTACCTTTGGATAACAAACTAGACCGCTTCGGATACACTTCCTGGTTGTACTGCTCACATGACTTACTTTTTGAATTAGTCTATGTGCACCCAATAGTAATGTGCAATCCAGCAATCGATTGATACAATATCTGAGAAAGTGCAACGATTTTTCTTAAGAATTTCCCTTCAAAGTAACACATTTGTACTCCCTATTATGAATATGGAGTTGAAAATTGTGAATCAGGGGGCGTCTTAAACAAGACAAATTGTCAAATCCAACCATTTTAAGGGTGCGGCTTATATCGAAGGCGGCTAATATGTGAGAAATTACGGAAAATGGAAAATTGTGCATTAAACTATTACTTGCATCCATTGTGGATTAATTTAAGGTCCGCTAGCTTCTCCGATCATTCTCAATTTTTTTGTTTGACCTTCACAACATATATTGAGACGGATGCAAGGGCAGCTGGGAGTCGGTGACACGGCCACTTTGCTATATGATGAATCGATGTAATTACCTGTAGACGTAATTAACGAGGTCCAGGAACTGGGCGTTTAACTCAAGTTCATCGGGGAACCGTTTCTCAATGCAGGTCATCATCTTTACCAATAAGATGGATTTCTCACGAATATTTGGCATCTAGAAGAATGGGAAAGAGAGGCACGCTTTAGTCCTTTTATTTCTTTTTGACGGGAGGACGGACTGAACTCTCGAATGTCACTCACTTGATTGGCAGCCATAGAATTAGTCTTCACCCACTCTTCCACAATCTTGACGACGGCGCGGAGAATTTTCGGGTCGGGCGATTTCTCGATGAGCGACGTGAGAATGACTTGAATGAAGTTTTTTCTCATCTCCAAGCTCATGACGGAGAGGCGTGTCTTCACCAAGTCCAGGCTCAACATGACCAGCTCGCTCGTGACTAGGGTGGATCAAGAAAACGTTAGCACAGGTGTTAAAGTAAGGGCCCGGGGGCCAAATCTGGCCCGGCGTATTACTTTCTGCAGCCCGAGAAGGTAAATCATGTGTGCCGACTTTCTGTTTTAGGATCAAATTCAAATGAATATTATCCATGTATATTATATTTCCTCATTTGACCCTTTTTAAATCTATAATTGCAATTTTCTTAATCCATTTTTGGAGGGTTTTAGTTGAAAAAGCATTTTGTAAAATCAAAAAATAAGTATTTTCTGTTTTCCACTTTATTATTGAACATACAATTCAAAATATATTTGGTTTCCTTTTGAAATGAAAAACAAATGATTAAAAGAAGTAAAATTAACATTGTTTTAGATATATTAAAAAATTGAATACTTTTTTGATCAATTTCTTTTAATCCGATTAAAAAATATTGACCGAATTTTCACGACTATAAGGCGCACCACATTATAAGGCGCACCCTCAATGAATGACACTTTTTTTCCATATATAAAGCACACTGGATTATAAGGCGCCCTGTCTATTTTGGAGAAAATTTAGGTACATTAATTATTAATGGTCTGGCCCACATGAAATCGAGTTGACGTTAATGTGGCCTGCAAACCAACCCGAGTTTGACACCCTTGGGTTTCCCCGTCAAAAAGCATCTCTCTCCTATTGGTTTCAAATTGGAAATCAACGTGCACTTGCTGAAATAATCAGCCAATCAATAATTTAAGTACTAGCAGCAAGTTAGTTATATATCCACTACCAATAGAATTGAAAATATGACCCAGTTTGTTCAAATTAAAGTCAAAAGTGACAAATTAAAAGCATTCAGGATTTTTTTAAGTGGACATTGGCAGACATGAGCATGAGTTTGAGCAAGTAAACACTTTATATATGGAAAAAAGAATAAAATGTGTCATTCATTGAGGGTGCGCCTTATAGTCGTGAAAATACTGTGTATATATTTTTTAATCGGATTAAAAGAAATGGATCAAAATCTCCAAGTATTCCGTTTTTTAATAGATCTAAAACAACTCCTTCATGAAATATTTCTTCACGTTTATTTGAAGGTGAACATTGTCCTCTCTTCGAAAAATGTACCCTGACATTGTTAAAGTTGTGCAATTACCGGTGCTGGTCTCGGTGACCGTCGGGTTGGTTTGCTGAGGACTCAGGTGTTCGCGCACCATCTTTTGCAGAGAGCGCATAAACACGGAGATGAGGCGATCGATGTAACTGGCGTTGTAACTGCAGGCTGACTTGAGAATCATCAGCGTACCTGGGAGAAAAACAAAATCCCATCAATAGCGTACTAGGCGTAGACACAAAAGGATCTTTTTTTATACTCTGCCTACTTTTTTATGGCGAGAGGGTATCTAACAACAGTTCTACGGTGGCATTGAGTAAGGATGGGGAAGGCACGGGGAAGGATACTAACTCTGGCTTTGTTGCTACGGCACCCTTGAGCCAGTGTTCGAATGTCAGCCTCTCCGGCCAAACAGATGCATTACTACACAAGCTCCTCACATAAAAAAAAGACCAAAGGCTTTTTATTGACCCCCCGAAAAATGCTAGTGCCACAGAGCTTACAGCTTTTTGGCCTCGGTACTCGGAAAACTTGGCGCAAACAAAATAGTGCGTAGGAATATGCTAATATAGAGAAGGGAAAAATCTAAAAATATATAATAAAAAGCTTCGGTGTTTTTAGTTCAAAAAACATTTTGTAAAATGTAAAACTATATATAAAAAACCTAAAATAAACATTGTTTTAGATCTATGAAAAAACTGAATATTCAGGGCTTTTAATCCAGTTCTTTTAATCCATTTATTAAAAAAAAAAAATCTAAATATTATATCTAAAATGGTCCGGTTCACGTGAAATCAAGTTGACGTTAAAGCGGCCCGCGAACCAACCCGAGTCTGACACCCTTGTCCTACCCAAACAAAAAAAACGTTAGAAATCCATGACGAGTTTGATTTATTTAAAAAGGGACAGCACATATTAATGAAGATATACATAGAAATATGTAAGATTGTAGCCGAGGGCTAATTTCCATCTTAAGTCAAATTGAAGGTAAACGATGACACGTACTCGACACACGCAAACACACGTAGCGCAGTTTTAGATGGCGTTGGGATTACAATTTTGTTCGTTTAACAGCCAGGCTTCAAGATGATTGGCCAAGAGGTTCAGAGAAGGGAGTTCACGGATAGTAATTGGTATTGGGATCCAGGTATGAAGCTGCTTTGGCTAATTTAGCACTCTTTTGAAAGGGAACTACACAGTCACCTCTAGAGCCAGGCATTGGAATTTTTTGTACAAAATCTTACAGTGGAGGAGGAGCTTTGCGATAGAAATTGTGCCAATCCATACAAAAAGACAGAAGGTGCTTTGGCTAATTTAGCACTATTTTTGAAGGGAAATACACAGTCACCTATAGAGCCAGGCCTTGTTGATATGTTGGAATTAGATGCACGGAATACTCAACTTCAACATGTGATAAGTCATACCAAAATGGTTGACATGGGATTCAAGAGATGATACTGTTTTGTGGCGGAAAAAAAAATAAATAAAAATAAATCCCTGAGAGTCATTTTGCTGTACTGAAAGCCACAAGAAGAGTAATGCTTCCCAAACGAGTGGATTCTTGGCTTTCTTCCTAATTATGCATTTTTACGACCACCGACTGTGAAGTTGTTTTATTTCGCAGGAGAAAAATAGAGAAAAAATTAATGTGGCTATCACGAACACACACATAGAATCAGTTTGTCTTACCAAAGAGCTGTGTGGGGTTGGTGTTGCTGGTGGCTTTTTCGTAGTTGGTAAGTCCCTCGTAGATGACCTTGCCCACGGCTGCGTATAAACATTCCAGCTCCTCGTACTTGGATGCCACGTTGGATGTGCCTGGAGTGAGAGAGAAGTCAAAATTTTCCACATTTTGTCCGCGTTTTGGCTTAGTTTCAGTCCAAAATGCAAAGTGTCGGTGACTTGCTCGGCTCGGTGGGAAAGATGCTCATCAGGCGAGAGAGGAGAGAGTGAACGGCGCGCAGGACTTTGGTGTTGCCGCAGGTCATGCAGGCGGCGATGCCCCTCTGGAGGGGCTTGAAGTGGGCCAGGATAGCGGGTGACTGGAGCACCGTCAACAGGAAGCAGAGGATCTCCAATCCGGTGCAGATGTTGGAGATGTTTGCTTGAGCCGGCTGCTCCTGGAAATGAAAAGACAGAGCGAGCGGTCAGAAAAACTGGAAAAGGCTTTGATCTCTGAAAGCACTTGTGTTTTTAGGGGTACACGGTCGATTGGTCGCCGATCCTTTGGTCGCCCGGAAGGTTATTGATAATTACCATTTAAATCATTGCTCAAATTCCCTAAATACAAACTGCGAATGACTATTTAGTCATACTTAATGCCCTAGTAATTATTAGGCTAAAGAAAAGCTCCAAATTTCCTGGACTTTTATTGTTTTTTGTAGGAGAACTTGTTAAGACCCTGACTGAACTGACGTCGCTTCTTAAAGGGACAACGCATGTACATACAAACTCTTATACACTCAAACTGCTCATGGCCATTGTTGGCTTTTATTGATGCGTAGACCGAGTTGTTTTACCTTGTTTTGTCCTCGGTCTTTTGGTTGTCCGTTGTCGCGGTCAGGGCAACCAAAAGACTGCGACCAAAAGACCGGCGACCAAAAGATGAGTAGAAAATACAACATCCATTTTCCCTAATATAACGAAAACATTTCCAAAATTGGATGACAGACAGCAAAGAAACGGATCAACAAGTACTTCAGTATCTCTAATTATCCTCTTAAACACAAGGAAAAAAAGTCTGGTCCAATCAATAATGTGACATCCGGGTGTCAATTCCCGAAAATAAACAAGCCACAGTGATTTGCACAAAACCAATTTGGTCAAAATAATAATGAGTGCACAAGGCCAATCATCTGAAACGGGTCCTTTTGATTTGATTTGATTTGATTTGATTTGATTTGATGGCCCTAATCTTGACTTCTGATTGGGACTTTAGGTAGAAATTAGGCCGGTATCGATTCTGTACGACGTGCCAAAAAAAAAATACAAATATTTCTAGACGTGTGCATTTGTAATTGCAGACATGGCTCTTCCCTCAGGGGCTTTCATATTAGCCAATTTCTGTCCCATACCGAGAGATAGTAAAAGCTAATCTGATGGAGGGCATTGCTCATTAACCTGTCGGACACACTGCCGGAGAAACAAAATGGTGTGTCGTCTGAGGAAGACCTACACGGACCTTTGCTTGTCAGACCATCTGCATAAAAATTGGAGGATGTTCTTGACATGTATAGATTGTCAGAACCGAGACCCCCGGAGGAGTACAAAGAAAATACGGGCTGACGCCGGCGTACGCCGATAACCTTGTCTCGTCTCCGGCTGAGAATCAGACCAGAGCGATGGGCGGAGACCAGGGAGAGCTACAGATAGGGGAGACAAAGTGAAAAACCCAAGCCGAGATGACCGTGGGAGGAAGTGACCAGGGACCGGGAAGAAAAGCTTGTGTGAAAAGACGCAATGGCCGACGAGGGAGAAAGTAAGGACACGGTTGGAGACAAAGAGGTAAGGTGGTGAAAAACAAGTGGCGGGTTGACACGGTCAGACTTGACTTATCTCGCCGCGGTCATTATTTTGTCATTAAGGCGGTTGTTGCCAGGCCGCGTGGTAAACGGATAAGAAAGCACTGAGGCATTTGCATACGGATGAAGAAGCCCTTCGCTTTGACCGGGAAACTTTGGCGGGGATTTGATTGGAAGAAATTATTGATAAGAGTGTTTATTTTGAAATGTATTTGCAGGGACCTTCAAATTTCCTTCGCTGGATTAATAAAGTGTTTTTTGGGCTTACAGCCATAATAGATACAAGCATATTATGAAGTAATTAGGCTAATATTTTTTTCCAACTCTATTTATAAGAAAAATCAGGTATTCAGCCTTATTCAAATATCAAGGGAGTACTTCAACCTATAAGTGTTTTATACGTTTTTGGATCATTTCAAATGGTGTACGGCACATGTGTCAAAGTGGCGGCCCGGGGGCCAAATCTGGCCCGCCGCATCATTTTGTGTGGCCCGGGAAAGTAAATCATGAGTGCCGACTTTCTGTTTTAGGATCCAATTAAAATGAAGAGTATAGATGTATATTAAATTTCCTGATTTTCCCCGTTTTAAATCAATAATTGTAATTTTTTAATCATTTTTTTCTGTGTTTTTATTTCAAAAACCATTTTGTAAAATGGTAAAAGTCGGCACTCATAATTTACTTTCCTGTCCACAAAAAATGATGCGGCGGGCCAGATTTGGCCCCCGGGCCGCCACTTTGACACATGTGCTCTAGACTACTGAGGGACTGTGGGGTAACCTCAGTCTCACTCTGCAGAAGTTCCCCACCTTGTGGACTTCCTGTGTGTGGCTCCAGTTTTTTAGCTAAGTCTACAATGTCTTCTGTGTCTGTGTCTGCTACTGCAACCAAGAAATTTCCCGAATACGGGATGAAATAAAGTTCTAACCTAACCTAGTCTAACAAGAAAATATGTACAACATATAATCAGGCCCTAATGGAAACGACACGGTACCCCGACTCTTTGCAACATTTAAGTTAATAGTTGCGCGTGGAGGAAACGGGCCATTGCGGGCGACTAATTATCGTCAAAGTACAGAATCCGGCTTCTCACCACGGTCATGAGCAGCCTGTCGAACCACTGTAGCTTGAGTTCGGCGCGAGGCCACATATCGGGCCTGAGGACGGTCTTCATCAGGCTAACGCAGCGTCGGGAAAGTAGCTCCCCCGGAGACCCGGCGACATTGGTGCTGTCGTTCACCTGAAAATGGGGGAGGGAGGGTTACGTCGCGAGGTCTCGGACACGTTTCATCCCCGCTGACAGAGTCTTCATCTCCCGATATCGCGGGGGACGGCGCTCGGGTCAAGGAGATTCGAGAGGGAAGAATGTCGGGATTGGGGAGCCTTTCATTTATGTGACGAGGAATGTCATTCCACATTTCGCCGGTTCAAGGCTGAAGGCAGGCTGACAATGAAACCCTGGCAGCCTCGTGCATTCCCGGTTAATGATGGTCACCTTTTTACTACGGGGTTCAATTTAATAACACAATCCTCTGTAGTTGAGCGCCAAACAATGAACAGATTCGGCGCGATAAATGATCGTGCGGGCTGTCGCTTGTATAAAAAGATCGTTTTTATTAGCCCGACGTGGAGGCGGTGTTACCTGGCACGCAATCCGGATGAGGAAATTGACCACGGTGTCCGTATGTTGCTTGTCGACGGGTTTGGTGAGCATTGTTTCCGTGCCTGGCATGGACGGAGTGCGGCCAAACACCTATAAAAAAATGAAAACAATAAGATGTCTTTTCAAACTAGAGGACTGGGCGGAATAGCCCCCAAAAAATGAAGATTAAATTGTTATAAGTATCAATTTCCAGGCGCCTCAGGTCCATTGGCACACAAATAAACTGTAGCAAATGGAAAATATGTTTACATTAGTAGAGGACATTGTTTTCTTCTGAGAAGTTTATATGCACCGTATTTTCCAGACTATAAGTCTCACTTTTTTTCCCATCGTTTGGCTGTGTCTTCAATTTTTTTTTTTTTATCTCTGACCACTGACAGACTTATGTTGTTTATTTAGGCCAGGGGTGTCAGACTCGGTTTGGTTCGCGGGCCGCTTTAACGTCAACTTGATTTCACGTGGGCCGGACCATTTTAGATATAATATTTAGATTTTTTTTATATAAATGGATTAAAAGAACTGGAGTAAAATCCCTGAATATTCCATTTTTATAGATCTAAAACAATGTTTATTTTGGCTTTTTTAATATATTTTTAGATTTTACAAAATGATTTTTGAACTAAAAACACAGAAAAAATGGATTAAAAAATGACAATTATTGATTTAAAAGGGGGAAAATCAGGAAATTTAATATACATCTATACTCTTCATTTTAATTGGATCCTAAAACAGAAAGTCGGCACTCATGATTTACTTTCCCGGGCCACACAAAATGATGTGGCAGGCCAGATTTGGCCCCCGGGCCGCCACTTTGACACATGTGCTCTTTATTTAGGCTATAATTATCTTAAAAACATATAATAACAGAGGCCTATTTAGCTTGTTGTTCTCCATTTTACTATTCCTCCTTAAACATATAGTTGTTCTTGATTCATGAAAATTTAAAACCCTTTTTTTCATAGTCCAAAAAATCCGGTAAATACCAGAAATGGCCCTAGCTGTAAAACCGTGTCTGCTAAATTTGTAGGCGGCAACAATAAGTGGAATAACGTGAAATGAGCTCACAGTGGAGGCTGTTCCGGCTGCTGTACGAAATCTTTTCGCATCTTGCCCGGGTGTGGCGCCATCTGCGGAAAGTCCTACTTTAACGGCGCCACTCGTTCCCTCGCCGCTGGAACCTCCTTCCGTCTCGGACTCGGGCTGGAAGAGGAGATGGGTATGGATTATGGTTCACGGAACAAGAAGTGGGGAAAAAGCTTTCGGTTCTGTTTTGATTCTGCTCTGTGAACGCACCAATTGGTCTTTGATTCTTTGCAGCTCCCATTTGATGACCACCTCGGCCAAGTCCACGGCCAGTTTCCGATGCTCGATGGTCACGGTGGGGGTGAAACCCAGACGCTGCATTGCGCTGATCATGTGCTGCACCAAATGGTGGCGCACTGGATAGTATACCTGAATTAGCAAAAAAAAATAAAGGACATTTTAGATGCAAAATCTGGGGAGTTGCAAACTTTCCTTGGGAATTAATTCCATGGATATGAGGTAAATAAATGTTGGTGGTTAATGGGGAAAATAGTAGGGCAAGCTATAATCAGGGGGAATATATTTATTCAATAAAAAACCCGATTTCATTAAAAAGCAGTTGAATATGAAAAAAATATACAATGCTAGGCTTACTTAAATATTTAAAAAACTGGATGGAAATTAACGTTATATTAACAAATCTGCTCAAGTGTCAAATGATGTTTACTCATGCCAATTTTTATTCAGTTCTGCTTACCGTAAAACAAGGGTGTCAGACTCGGTCGGGGTGGTTCGCGGGCCGCTTTAACGTCAACTCGATTTAACGTGGGCCGGACCATATTAGATATAATATATATTAGATTTTTATATATAAATGGATTAAAAGAACTGTATTAAAATCCCTGAATATTCAGGTTTTTTTATAGATCTAAAACAATGTTTATTTGAGTTTTTTTAATATATTTCTAGATTTTACAAAATGATTTTCGAACTAAAAACACAGAAAAAAATGGATTAAAAAACTAGCAATTATCGATTTAAAAGGGGGAAAATCAGGAAATATAATATACATCTATACTCTTCATTTTAATTTGATCCTAAAACAGAAATTTGGCACTCATGATTGACTATCCCGGGCCACACAAAATGATGAGGCGGGCCAGATTTGGCCCCCGGGCCGCCACTTTGACACCTGTGCCGTAAAATATTTCAGTTCCATTTAAGACCCATAAACAAAAAAACCTTTGAATGTCCTTATACTTGTATAATGACAATAAAAGCATTCAATTCAATTCAATCAAGTGTGAATGGGCATTCTGCACATTTCCAAACTAATTTAAAAATTTAATTTTTGTTTTGTTGTTGAAATTTTCCAAGCGCGTTACGGCGAGTTACATAACGCCGGCGAGACTCCCGTCGCAAGTCTCTCGCACTTAGTTTCAAGGACGCGGCAGAAGACTAAAGCGTCACGCAGGAAGCTCGCTTAACTTCCTCACAAGGCAAACTGTGGAGCACGCAATGCAGACCGAGGGCGAGAGATGAGATGTCTATCAGAAGGCTGCTGCTGCTGCTCCAAAGAATATTAAAGCTTCTCACTTTGAGGCTAATCATAGTCGATGGAGCAGGACTTCGACGCCCCTTAATGACAGAGAGGCTAAGCCCCGTCCATCACGTGAACCCGTGTACACGGATACGCACACGCGTAGACACGTTCAAAAGTCTCTCATCTGCCTGTCGTCATCTCGCCCAGTGCAATTATGCTTATGTGATTACATTAGATTGGCCGTCTGGCCCGATGAGAGTAACCTGTCAGCTCGACGGAAGCCAAATGGGAGGAAAACGACGCTCGAAAGTCTTCCCTTGGACTGGCGAAAGCGGGAGCGTGGGTAAAGTCTTCATCGATGTTTAAGAGCGGCGGAAACGCGGGTCGGTGATCCTCCGCTGGGGTGATTTCATGGGTTTCCTTTGGCATTGACTTACCCGGAAGTGCTGCACGATGAGGTGCAGGATGTGGACCAGCTGTGGTACGGTGTGGCCCTCCTCCACGATGATTTTGCGCGTCCAGTGTGTCAGCATTTGCTGACCGTCCTCCATGCGGGCCGGAACCGCCGGGGTGAGGATGGCCATGGCCTGCCGGACAATGGCTCGGGCCTCCATGGTGTGGGCCTTCAGGAGGCTGTGAAAGACCTAGAACCAAATTACGAATAATATCATATACAGCACATGTGTCAAAGTGGCGGCCCGGGGGCCAAATCTGGCCCGCCGCATCATTTTGTGTGGCTTTGGAAAGTAAATCATGAGCGCCCACTTTGCACTTTCTGTTTTAGGATCAAATTAAAATGAAGAGTATAGATGTATATTACATTTCCTGATTTTCCCCCTTTTAAATCAATCATTTTCATTTTTTTATCAATTTTTTCTGTGTTTTTAGTTCAAAAATCATTTGGTAAAATCTAAAAATATACAAAGAAAGCTAGAATAAACATTGTTTTAGATCAATAAAAAATTAATATTCAGGGCTCTTAATCCAGTTCTTTTAATCCGTTTATTAAAAAAAAAATCTAAATATTATATCCAAAATGGTCCGGCCCACGTGAAATCAATTTGACGTTAAAGCGGCCCACGAACCAACCAGAGTCTGACACCCTTGATATACAGTAATACCTTGGCATATGAGAAATTTGAGATACGAGTAAAATTTCGAGCAAATATTTATCTTGAGATACGAGACAAATTTTGATATACAAGCAGACAGCGTTGCATTTTTTCAATGTTTTTTTCCCATTAGTCAGTGCGAATGGCGGAGCCTGTTCGCTAATACGAGAGGAGTATACACTACTTCTCGTTGGCAAGTGGTCGTGCATTATCGTATTGTGAGGACATTTGTGTGCATCATTTTGGGAATATTTTGAAGGGAAGACAAAAGCAAACAACCCTCGATAGGTTGCATCTGAAAGTCAGGGTGGAGGCGGGGCCAATATCGCCAACCCGGGAGAAGTAAGGTATCGAAATTTAAAACAAAATTACAAATAAGTAATTATATAGGATCCAGAACCTTAAAGACGGATGCCATTGTTTAGTGTTACACTTTAGTTGAGTGTAAGGTTAGATTACATTTATTTTTGAGTGTGTCTGCATCGTAATCCAACTTCATTTAAATTGGTTTATGTTATGTTACGAGCGCGTTGCCGTGCAAAAAGTTTCTCGTATCTTACGTCATAAAAAACAGCGTCCCTACATCTCGGTTAGGTCTTGGAGCCTATTAACCGTGATAAATGAGGTATTACTGCATATTCAACTTCTGTTCAGATGTTGGGTAAAGTTACTAAATAACACTGACATTAATCCAATGCTCAATATTCGCATTGACTGAACAAAGAAAGGCCATTTTACACCTCATTTCTCCCCATAATTACCTGAAGAACAATCTTCTTGTGGATGGCAAACTTTGCAATGATGTGCGCCAAAAGTAGATGCCCGCTGTATTTACAGGCGGGGTCCACACAGGCTTTAGGCAATAAGCACGGCCAAGCGAAGGTCATGAGGCGGCGCAGCTTGCTGTTGCGGGATTTGTTGTTGTCGTGGATGTGGTGGGGAGCGTGCTCCACCAGCAGAGTGGAGAACTGGAGCAGGCAGATTCGCAAGGAATCCAGCAAGTCGGCCTGCTTCTCGGGATCCAGAACCTTAAAGACGGATGCCATTGTTTAGTGCAAGACATTGATACTCCGAGTGGGATTAGTTCAAAATAATGACCGTCTCCCTTTAATGGGGATAGCTATAAACTTGAATTTCCTTTTAACCAAAGACAAATGTGTTATAAAACAACTTTCAGGGTGTGTCAGGTGATAGAAAATTCAAACGGTCGAGTCCGAATCACCTGATTTTGGACTGTATATGCATTTTTTGTTCACTACCATTGACAGTTGTAGGCATCCAATCCATTACAATTGAACACGGTCGATTGGTCGCCGGTCTTTTGGTCGCCCGGAAGGTTATTGATAATTACCATTTAAATCATTGCTTAAATTCCCTAAATACAAACTGCAAATTACTATTTAGTCATACTTAATGCCCTAGTAATTATTAGGCTAAAGAAAAGCTCCAAATTTCCCAGACTTTTATTGTTTTTTGTTGGAGAACTTGTTAAGACCCTGACTGACTGATATAGCTTCTTAAAGGGACAACGCATGTACATACAAACTCTTGAATAGACTCACACGTCGGCTCAGTGAAACTGCTCATGGCCATTGTTGGCTTTTATTGATGCGTAGACCATGTTGTTTTACCTTGTTTTGTCGCTGGTCTTTTGGTCGCCGGTCTTTTGGTCGCCCGTTGTCACGGTCGGGACGACCAAAAGACGGCGACCAATCGACCGGCGACCAATCGATTGGCGACCAATCGATTGGCGACCAATCGATTGGCGACCAATCGATTGGCGACCAACCGACCCCACACACCTGAATTCAGTCATCATATTTTTCCGCGACAAATACGGCGTATATGCGAGAAAATACGGTAAGTTATCCCAGGTGGGCAAAGGTCAAATAAACGCATCTGGAGGCACCTTTGTGATGAAGACGCTGGTAATGCTTTCTGGATTGTCTCCTTCGGGATTGGGTGGGCCGAGCAGCTGTTCGCCTTCCCCCTTCTCGAAACTGTAGAGGAACGCCGGATTCAAAATGTGCTGCAGCACCTTCGGTGAGGAGAGCAAATAAATTAGCGGCGATACTCACGGCCCATAATATTTGATTTTACTGCTCACATTCCCGAGAAGCCGGGCAGAACTAATCGTTCAAACCGAGGCGCGCGCGTTACCGCGGGAACGGTTGTCAAAAACGACATGGTGGAAAAACTTGGGTGCAATTTCAGCCCTGGGACTCACTTGTACTAATTGAAAGGATTTTACAGAGTAGGATAACATCATTAATTAGCTGGGGAAATAAAGTACGTGGGACACAGACAGATGTGTGAGGCGATTATGACCAATAACAAGAGTAATCAAAGACATGGCATTAAAAAAATAAATAAATTAAAAAGTGACAGCAAAGCACTCTAGATGTTCTCTTCATTAAATACTGCAATGGAAATTAGCGCTTCACAACACTTGGCATTGTAAAAATAAACGGTGTGATAAGCCCTCACGGGTTACGTCTGTTTATTTCGGTTAGCCGTTTCACACAAAAATCATGGCATGAATTCCAACGAATTCTCGTAAATGGACTGAAATCGGCATTTTCAGTTGGTGACGTTTGATTAAGAGAGAAATTGGCGGTGGAATCGGACGGCAAAATAAGCACCCGGCTTGTTGAAAGTCGAAAATGAAGATCTCGCCGGCTAACAACAGCATTTATTAAAGAAGCTGCTATCTGTTAATGATCCCGCCGATTCAATCCATCATTAGGAGGTGAAGAACGATCTGGCACGCTCTCCTTCTTTGGGTCATTACTCGTACGGCGTAAAGGCAAATCTGATGGATTCGAACGGAGACGGGCGAACCGGAATGAAAATGCGGAGGCCGCGTCAGTTCTCCGGCCTGATCATTTTTCAGCTTCCCGGCCATCGATCACAGTCATCTTTGCGACGTGATTAGATGAAGCGATCCGACCACACCGAGTCTGGGTACAAGACCACGAACAGAAGATCTTTATCGATGAAGCCCCTCATCTTATTTTGAATCTGTTAGGTGTCATTTTCTTACGCAGGAAAAATGTTTGCTTGTGTCGATTGTGTGATGTATTTTGTTCGTACCAGGTATGAAAAAAAACAAATGAGTTGGTAAGTGTAAGAACTACATTTAAACAATGCCTGCTTAGACACGTTTAAACACACTTTTGCCACCATTTGGTAACACCGCCAACAATAAGAAAATGTTTTTAATACCCTGGGTTTCTGACAAATGAGGCTGTGGGAGATAGAAAAATTAATAAATAGATCACAGGTGTCAAAGTGGCGGCCCGGGGGCCAAATTTGGCCCGCCGCATCATCTTGTGTGGCCCGGGAAAGTAAATCATGAGTGCTGACTTTCTGTTTTAGGATCAAATTCAAATGAAGAGTATAGATATATATTAAATTTCCTGATTTTCCCCCTTTTAAATCAATAATTTCATTTTTAATCCATTTTTTCTGTGTTTTTAGTTCAAAAATTATTTTGTAATATCTAAAAATTATTTTCTGTTTTCCACTTTAATATGGAAAATAATTAAAGAATTTTTTTGTTTTCCTTTTGAAATGATAAACTATATATAGAAATAAAATTTCCCTTACTAAGAAAAAAAACTCAAACATTGTTTTTAATGTTGCTTTTAATCCAGTTCTTTTAATCCATTTATTAAAAAAAATCTAAATATTATATCTAAAATGGTCCGGCCCACGTGAACTCGAGTTGACGTTAACCCGAGTCTGACACCCTTGCCCTATACAGTTGCTGTAAAAAACAAGCATGAGTGTGCAGGAATGGCTAGGTCACGTACCTGTCAACTTTTACGTTTTACCGTATTTTATACGTTATTTTTTTATCATTTCAAATTTTGTATGCTGAATAACAACTTTTGGACAGAGTTTTTTAGAGTACGTTTTTTGTAAAAACGTCATCGTCAATTGCTAATGTTGTCATGCTTAAAGCATTGAATGCATTAAAACCCTTTTCACTATATAAATATAGTGCGTGGGCAAGCAAGTACCCACTACCCACACAGTCAAGCTGTCAGTGTCATACAGCAGAATCTTGAATTTAGTGCACACTGATTGGTCACCCCGTCCACTTTGGAGAAAACTTTAGACTTTTAAGTGCGCCCTTTGTTAGTTGATATGTGCTTTGTTGCATTTGTACATTTTTTATCGCTTAAAAGGGGGAATTGCAATCATTAATAAGGGGAGCAATTGGCTTGACAGCTATGAGATCATAACCTACAGGTAAAACTAATACCGCAATTAATCAATCAACCCTGATACAAAAATATTTTATAAATGATTCCAAGAATCCATTCATACTGCCCCCTTCTGTTTGGCTCACAAATTTCAAGAGTATCAATTCTCGAACAACGAAGAAATACGACTTGATAGTGAGTTTCCACATGAAGAACAACAACTCCTCGATTGGTGAATCTCGATAGCTTCGAATAAAACGTGATATGACACGGCTGCAAACGATGAAAATTTGGAGAAATATCCCAGCTAGTGCCAAACACAAATGCATTTTTACTGGTCAAAGACAAAACCAGACGAAGATGTCGGCCGTTCACGTCACTGTAGCGTGAAACTCCGCCGCTCAGATTATAAAGTATGAAAACAACGCAGTGAAGCAATCATAATCACCGTAAAGAGTGGCAAGGGAGACGATAATATGGCTGCAGTTCAAACAACTCTTGCGTGGCGGCCTGTTTAGTAACAAAACCCAACTGCAGTGTAGTGTGAAACGAGCGGCGTGCTTCATCAACTTCACGTTGGCTTTTGTTTGCGCGTCTGCATGAGTTATGTAGCTCGAATTTGGGATTTCCAAAAAAGTCTTTATGGTCTACATGGCAAAAACAAATTAACTGTAAGAGGAGCAGACGGCGTTCCGTCTGTGCATGAAAAATGATTCATTTTCTTTTATTCGGCGTGCTTGTTTCCTTTGTGTCTCCAAGTCAAATACTGTATTCATGCATATGCTTTATGACACTGCACCAAAAGTGGATTTTACATCCAACACGTCATTGGAATGATATTGCAATCGTTACAATAGCAGATGTCCCACGCGCCATCGTTGTTTTGACCATTGACAACAGCACATACGACATCCACTCCTCCACATGCAAATATAAAGGCTAATCCACACCACAGATTAGTGGAAAAGAAACCGAACTACTTTAGCCACGAATGTAGCTGTTCCCTGACGCAAAAGTTTGCCTCCCTACTTTGGCCAAGTGTACCTAGATTTTACTTACATGAGGCCAACACTGAATCCGGAGCTCAATGGCCATAACAGCCAAAACAAACACAATCAAGGAAAGTTTCTTCCCAAGAGCAGTCACCATACTAAACTCGAGTTCTGCACCTAATCAAGACTTATTGCTTGACTACTCATTATACTATGTATTTGTTATGTTGACTACTTATTTATCTATTACTATTTATTGATTATTTATTTATCATGACTATATATGGATTATCTATGTTTCTGTGTGTTTGTTGTTGAGTCCATAGACTCAGCGAGCCGTGGTAAGCTCTCTACAACTTGGCGCTGAACGTCACCAAAACCATAGAACTCATCCTGGACTTCAGACGGAACAAGACCGCTCCGCTCTGCAGATCTCACTTGGACTACTTATTTATTTCTTATTTACTGATGATGTATTTGGCTGTTTGTTATTGTTATTTGTGCACCAATGGTGAAAGCTTTAAATCTCATTATGCTTATAAAAGCATTCAATTCAATCTTACCTTTTCCCAATTTTTTTTTACCAAGGAATGACCATGTCGAACAATTAAAATCTCCAAAAAGTGCAATTTGCATGAACCCCCTAGGCCTTCAAATTATTTTACACACTTTTAAAAACATCACTGGAGTCCGGGTTTGTTATTTAAATAGGTCAGCATACACAATCATTTGGAATTTCCCATAGCTGGAAATGCCAGAAGCATTGAAGAACATTCGAACATTCACGCCGAATTGAACTGAACATACCTTGGCTTTGAGCTCGTCATTGAAGTGCGGGTCATTGAACTCGACAAAGCGGAAAAAGAGGGCTCTCTTCTGGACGATGGAGTAGTTCCTGGGAATTTCCTCCTCCATGTATTCCTTCAGGAAAGTCATGTTGCACAAGAAGCGACCCGTGAAGGCCCGCAGCAACTGGAACAGCAGCTCGATCTCCGAGTAGTTGCGCCTTTTGGTGGGGAGGCACTGTGTTATTTTTTTTCACATTATAAATGGAGTTCTATTATACATGGTATACATTTATCATTTATACGACCCATCTGTCGTGTTTTGAAAACTAAAAACAGTTGCCCACCCGTTTGCCTAATGAGGCAATTGATTAAAAAATGGAATCTACATACTTGCAGTAGCTCAGTAGACAGTAAGCTAGCAGCTTAGGCTCCTTCCAGTTGGTGGCCGCCATGTTGTCTTTGCGATGTCTCTCTTGGAAGGCCTCGCTGACCCACACTCGCCGGAGTTGATTGACCAGCGAATGCTGGCCCGCTAGCCAGCCTTCGTCATTCTTCACGATGATGCTGATGATCTAAATAGACGCGGGAAAGGGAAGATATGCTTGTGAGTTGCGCCTCATAGTGCGGAAAATACGGTAATGGTAAAATAGGGAAGTTAAAGTAATAGGAGCATTTTTTTTTATAACTATGGTCTAAAAAAACAACAACAAAACAAAAACACACTGTAAAAAGTATTTAAAAAGTGGTACTCATGGTCCGGAAAATACGGTATATTTGGCTAATTTTGGGTAGCGGTGAAAGCTAAGTAGAAAATACATACTTTAATGGCTTGAAACTGGAGATCCAATCGAGCGGTGGCCGTGGAGGGAGATCCGGGTCGGACGGTGGCCGCGGTCCCGGCGGGAACCAGCAACGTGACGAAGCGGTTGGGGTTGGACGCCAGCACGTCTCGTAAGGGCTTGGCATCTTTGTGCTTCAAAAAACTCTGCGCGTGAACACACATGAAAATAAGTCAAGCTATACTAGAATATTTGAGAGACCTGGATTCAGTTATGGAATATAACATGTATAGAAATATGTCTAACCATGAACATGCGGCTCCACTGGGGGTCGTTAAGAGTCGCCTCCATCATGAACAGCTCCACTGTTTGCGAAGGGTGACGGGTCAGGAATTTTATCAATGGCTCCCTGAATGGACTGCCAGCCTGGATGTTAACAAAATTTAAAAAAAATATGAAAGATGAATAAAATTGGAAAAAATATTGCATAAAGCATTTTTTTTTATTACAGCAAACTCCAATAGGAATTTCTCACCGGTCCTCCAATGTTTGTTGCATTGTATTGATTATCCTGGAAAGTACTTGAGTTCATATTTTTACATGAATTTCTAATTAATAATTCATTTAATGCATTTCATTTAATTACTCTTGAAAATATCCATGACTAACTCCATTTTTTAAAGGTGTTTTATCGGATAATAGGTTATTTGGCATTTATTGACTGACTGAGAACAATACGTAAATCGGAAATATTTTGATATTTTACAAAAACGTTTTCAGATATGAGTAAAATTGGAAGAAATACATCTGCAATAGGAATGTCTCACTTATTAGAAACTAGTTATTTGACAATTACGCCCACCCATCCTCTAATATTTGTCCTGGAATTTATCCTGGAAAGTACTTGAGTTCATATTTTTACATGAATTTCTGAAGAATAGTTGGTTTGTTTAATTACTCTTAAAAAATATCCATGATTAACTCCAATTTTTAAAGGTGTTTTATCGGATCATTGGCTGTTTGGCATTTATTGACTGACTGATAACATTACGTAAATAGGAAATATTCTGATATTTTACAAAAACATTGTCAGGATTTTTGTCTTCTATATATGCAGTAAAAACCAAATTTGTGAGTGTGTCTTACTTCGATGAGCATGGCCCGTTCCGTCTTCATGACGACCTCCAACAGAGGTTTGACGAGCGTCTGAGGTGCGGCGGGGATCAGGTGGAAAAGATTAATGATGGCGGAACAGATCTTCATTTCCTAGAAAAATAAATCAATAAAAACAAAAGGATAAGACAAAGGGATTGAATTCAAGTTGAGTAAGACGCCAGCAAATTGGTGTCCATTAGTAAAAATGACTGATGAGTCCTAATCAGGAAAATGAAGCCATTTTAAAGACATTCCGGCTATTTATTTCGGCAAAACCACAAATATTGTCGTCTGGCGAAGCGCGGTCGTCTTCCGATAAAATGTAAAGAGCTGACATGACAGTCGGCATACAAACACATACACACGGACACATTCCAAAGTACGTGTACAGGGAAACTTCACGGTCACAACATGGGTTCAAGTACGCTTCAAACGTCAGCCACAGGTGGCGCAATACTGGGTCAAATCTCACCTCAAAGCCCTCCAATGCAGGCTGTACCAGAATGGGAGACAATGGTCAAAATCAACACAGTGGTGTGTGTGTGTGTATATATGTTTGTGTGTGTTTGTGTGTGTATTGGTGTGCGTCCGATTTTGACGAATCTCACATACAAATTGTTTAAACAATGTCATTTACATTAAGTTAAGCTAGTCACCTCATAAGATGTATTTGTTGTGATTCCTTGACTATTTTGTTAATGCTGGACATTTTCCTTGGTTTTCCTGCAAGGTTTGTTTCAATAGTGCAAATATAGATATAGAAATATTTTTTGAAATATACTGTACATATAGTGGTTTATAATTGGATGGCAACCATTACAGGGTGTCTTCTGCCTACTGCCCAGAGGTGGTTGGGATGGGGTCCAGCACCCTCGTGATCCTTGTGAGGGTAAGCAGTACGGAAAATGAATTATATATATATATATATATTTTTTTTTTTGTTGTTGTTGCATATTTTTATTTTGTTATATTAACTGAATAACTGCCCTAGAAAGAAACTGTGTTTTACTGGGAGTTAAAACTAAAATACATACATATGCATAAAATTAAATCAATTAAAAAAAAAGACTTAGTTTTTTTAAATGGATTTAATTTTATGGATATATTTGTATGTATTTTAGTTTTCCCAGTCAAATACACACAAAAAAGACTGTTTTTTAAATGGATTTAATTTTATGTATGTTTGTATGTATTTTAATTTTAACTCCCATTAAAACAGTTTCTTTAAAGGGCAGTTATTCAGTTAATCTAACGAAATTAAAAAAAATGCAACAACAAATATAAATATATATAATTCATTTTCCTTACCGCTTACCCTCATAAGGGTCACCAAGTCTTTTTTTTTGACGCCATTAAAAATAACATTTTGGACCCAACTTCCCCCAAAACGTGTTCAAATCGGGGACATTCCTCGCCTTGAATTCCATACGCGAGTTGGCCCGATAATAGCAAAGTGTAGTGAGCCGGCGACAACCTTTGCGTACGACCTCGGCAAAACTTTTGGAGCCAGACACCAAAGCATCCCGTTTGGAGATGGAAGGTCAAAAAAAAATGAAGATAGCATTTCCTCGTCTCATGTCAAAAAGTCAATTGGGGCGACCTCCCTTTTATCCTCCCGGGTTTTGCGCCATTCTTCTTCCCCCGTTGTTGTCTTTATCAGGATAGGCTAATTGACCGCATGACCCGAGCTCGACTGCGATTTCCCGTCTGGCCGTCGACGGGCACGAGACAAGAAGCCGGGTGGCGGCGGCAAAGAAGAAAGGGGCTAATTTGCATGTCATTATGCCAAGCATTAATAGACGGGGGGGAGTCTCCTGAAATGGAAGCTTGAAACGGTTTCATTTCCACAAGCGAGGGGACCCGTTTCCCCCCTTAAAGTTCTCACCTTTACAAGGTTATCTGTCAGGAGGATAATGAGGAAAACCACCATCGGCAGCCTGACGTCTAATTAATCATCGATTGTAATACGGCCACAAGCGAGCCACTCCGCGACATGTTGACGACGTGAGACTTAAGCTTGGTTTGGTTTGGACCGATGGCATGCCGATGCTCGTTATCGGCAAACTACTTAAACACTGGCTTCTCGCGAAATGTCAGCAGAGATGCGTCAATATGTCGCGGTGGCGGAAACGCCGCGGTACGTGTCTGCATTTGGACATTTATACTCACGCTTCCGTCGCTGCGCTGGCCTCCCTTGTGTGTTATCACCACCACCTCCATCCACTTTCGAAGGTGTTGCTAAGAGACCCAAAAAATAATAATTAATTAAAAAATAATGAATTACTCAATAAATAAACAAAAAATGGATACATTCAGTGACAGGAAAATGCTTTGAACATATTTTCCGGACTGTAAATCAGGTTGGTTGCAGTAGCGAGACAGACACAAGACATTGAAGACCTAGGTAAAACTTTTTTAAACGTTTTTCTGGCCCACCCACTAATATTCGATTTGTTTTCTCTCTGACCATTATGTTGATTTTTTTTAGGCTAAAGTTACCTGAAAAATTGTTATGTTAAGACATTTTACTATTTTTATGTTAAGCTATTTTATGTTATGCTACGTTTGTCCTTGAATTCTGATCTTTTTTTTTTTTAAAGCCTGTTCAAAAATTCATCCTGCACATATTTTATTTTTATTTTTTCTGGCTGGTGAGACTTATAGTCCAAAACTACGGTACATAGAACAATGTCAATTCCGTTAAATGGCCAAAATTTGGTTTCAAAGATGAAAAAACTAAAGTAGAGAACGGCAAGAACTGATTATGGGGGTGTCCGTTAATGTTGTAATAAAAAAAGCCCCGCATAACTATAATGCAAGCGTTTCTTACCATCATTTGATCACAGAACTTGTCGTTGAAAGAGTTGGGGAAGAGGCGAGTCACGGAAGTCAGACGGTTGACGACGTTCAACGTGAGGCTGCGGTAGTCCCCCAACATCATGAGCAGTGGCCGCATGTGAGTGTGGATTTGGTCCACCTCGATGGTGGCACCCTCCAAGAACTAGAAAACAACACAAAGGCGGACATTTTTATCAATTCCACACATTTGAGGAGCTCCAAAAAACATGGTGGCTCAGCATGCCCAACAGATGGAAATAATCTTGCATTATTTACATGTATATGTTCACGAATAGGTGTTGTCGCTTTCTTAAATAAATCAAACTCAATACACTTGGACTGGGAGGTTGGTAGGAAAATTTGTTTTTGTGATTTCCTCATTTTTGGGCTGTTGATTTTGGGACAGATCGCTTCTTGTTGATTTTGGAAGACGGAACAAGAAGTGACTCAGAATCAACAATGAACGGTAATTGCCATAAAATGAACAGGAAGTGGCCTTCAAAACCGATTAGGCTGGAAGTGAACGCTCTGGTTTCAGGGCCATTGATCGTTCTGAACGCCCAATCCAGTAAAAGTGGATCAGACATCCGGCGCCGTCAATGCCAGTCAATGAGCTAACAGACACCTGTCCAGTGGAAAATGTTGAGTTTAAATTTTGATTTATTTAATAAGGGACAGCACATATTAATGAATATATCTTGTGTAGGTTTAAGATAAACAATGACACATACCAGACACACACATAATTTTACACAGTGTTGTGATTGCAATTTTGTTGGTCTAACAGCCAGGCTTTAAGATGATTGGCCAAGAGGTTCCAAGACGGGAGTTCATGTATGCTAATCGGTATTGAGATCCAGGTATGAAGGTGCTTTGGCTAATTTAGCGCTGTTTTTGAAGGGAACTACACAGTCACCTCTAGAGCCAGCCCTTGTTGATGTGTTGGAATTTTTGGGTACAAAATATTGCCGTGGAGGAGGAGCTTTGTGTTGGAAGATTTTGTAAACTAAGGTGGCATCTGCATATTTAACAGTATAGTAAAAGCTCAGGTGTTTGTACTTTTTTTAATATCTGACAGTGGTGGTGCGTTTTTGGCTTTTTGTCCAATTCGTTCAGAGCTTGCTTATAAATACTTTCAATTGGTTTTAGAGATTTTTAGGCAGTAAGTCATGTGTGATAAGACCATTGTGTCAAAATATAAATTGCCATCCACCAGTTCCTTTTTTAAAATGATAATCTTGGCCTATATCGGCAAGCTTTTGGGGTATAAAAATATCACAATATGTATCACCGTTTTGACACATCGTAACAGCCCAATCCTTAACATTGGAGTTAATTTGGTCAGGTTATCAAACCCTGTCAACTCCCAACTGAATACTCCATTTATCCGTTGATGGACAAAAGGGAAATGAGACGACGACAGCGTTACGGACACGTGCCCCCGGGAAAAGATGCACATTCTTTTTCCCCCACAGTGGAGAGAACAAACATCCCATCCTCTATTGATCGGGCCACGGCAATGCTCATTAGTGTTATCAGGGCAGAGATGAAAGAAAGGGTGGCGGGGGGGGAGGTGTCTACCACACAATAAAGAGTGATGGCGGCAAAAAAAGAAAATGAAGGACACGGAAATTGAAGGAGAAAGGGGGACAAAGAGCATCCAGGGTGAATTGATTGGGGTCTTGGCGCCGTGGCTGATTTGATAAATAAGGCCACCAAGTCTGATAAATCACGGAAAAGTTCCGATGGATTAATGAATGATCCCTGCGACGGAAAAAGACGCGAGCCAATGAACCGGGAGGCCGAAAAGAATCGTTAATATGGAGGGAAAGGTAAGTTTCTTAAAAGTACCGGTTTTAAAAAAAACAGGAGGTAAGAGCTCGAGGGCAAAGTTGGAATAAGAGTTTTGAGCATTATTATGTGTGAGGGATTCAAGGTTTTTCGGTAGAGACAAAAATATGTCCGATGGGTTTCTGACAAATGAGGCTGAGGGAGATAGAAAAATAAATAAATAGATCACAGGTGTCAAAGTGGCGGCCCGGGGGCCAAATCTGGCCCGCCGCGTCATTTTGTGCGGCCGAGAAAGTAAATCATGAGTGCCGACTTTCTGTTTTAGGATCAAATTAAAATGAAGAGTATAGATATATATTACATTTCCTGATTTTCCCCCTTTTAAATCAATAATTGTCATTTTTTTTAATCCATTTTTCTGTGTTTTTAGTTCAAAAATCGTTTTGTAAAATCTAAAAATATATTTTAAAAAAGCTAAAATAAACATTGTTTTAGATCTATAAAAACTGAATATTCAGGGCTTTTAATCCAGTTCTTTTAATCCATTTATAATAAAAAAAAATCTAAATATTATATCTAAAATGGTCCGGCCCACATAAAATCGAGTTGACATTAATGCGGCCCGCGAACCAACCCAAGTCTGACACCCTTGAAATAGATGAAAGTCACTCACCTTCCTCATGCATGCCTCTCCTGCTTCCTGAAGCTCACTATTGGTGGAGTTGAGGGCTTTGAACAGAGCGGCAATGATTTTCTCTCTGGACTGTGGCAAGTAGTTGCAGGCCGCTAGAGCGTCTGACAAGGCAGCATAAAAATGCAACAAATTCTTACCGTGTTTTGACAAATAACAGGCTTCTAAGGGTTATTTATCGTATGTTCCAGACTATAAGTCGCACTTTTTCAAAGGTTGTTGTTGGGGTTGCTAATACTCAAGCGCAACCTTTGATTATTTTTTTTCTCTGAGCTTTGACAGGCTGTTATGTTGTTTTTTTTAGTTATCTGAAAAACTGTTATTTGAACAGGTGCCTATTTAGCCTGTTGTTGTTATTGTTACTTTGTTCTCGGTTTCTGTGCAAGTGCAACTAATACTTTTGTGTGAATCATGTTTCTCTTTTTTTAACTTCTTTGGCAAGGTGCAACTCATAGTCCAAAAAATACAATCTATTACTAAAGCATGTAACGTCAAAGTAAAAAAAAAATAGCTCAATTTATCACATTGCGTGAACAACTTTATTCACTGTATAAATTTATTTATCAAAATATATTCTTCACTGTATGTATAAATTTTTGATCAAAATATATTCTTCACTGTATAAATTTATTTATCAAAATATATTCTTTATAGCTCAATTCATCACATTGCGTGAACAACTTTATCCATTGTATAAATTTATTTATCAAAATATATTCTTCACTGTATAAATTTATTTATCAAAATATATTCTTCACTGTATAAATGTATTTATCAAAATATATTCTTTAAACAATTTGCTTGAAATCTTATATTGTGGCTGTACAAGTGATGTGTACAAATGGGATTTGCAATATTTATTTTGTTGTTACTTAGTCGAAAATCACCCTTTTGTATGAGTCTAAAGTTCCAATAGCGATGTACAAATTGGAGGAAATAAAAGACATTTGCATGTGCTAGTTTTGCCTCCTCAAGAGGCATATTTTCAAAATGATCTGACGCGGACTTGCATGCAAAAACATGTCTAGTTGAAAGTAATGGACTCGACTTCTATGAAGGGCCTGTTTAAGACGACATTACTCACTGAGAGCGGCAATGCGCAGAGGCACCAGAGAGGGCAGACTCTTGTAACACGGCAGCTTCATAAGTGCGGCGTCGTCCGCTTCGCACAAGTTCAGCAACTGGATGGAGAACGAAAGGTCAGACTGTCACCGCTCGGTCCAAAATGGTCTCCTACGTCTCTAATTCTGCACTTTGTTCTTTCTCAGTTGAAATACTGAAGCTAGGCAACTTCATGTCAAGTGAGATGCGACCTTAAAGGCTAATTTTTTGGGCTCCAAATGTATTTTTTTAGGCTGAATCGCATACCTCGGTATAAAAGACCTTGTGCTCCATGACATTCAGGTCCATCGTGAAGAGGCGGGGCTGCAGCGTGGTGCAGAACGTGTTGCCTTCCATCAGGCCAATCTGGGCATTGGCGGGTTGGTGGCGCAGAAGATGTTTCTTGGGTGGGACCATATCTTGCAAAACCTGATGAGAAACAGCAGTGATGGTTTGATTTCTTGGCAGAGCTGATAAACAACATCCAGTTCTTTATTTACCTCTTTGTGTGGCTCCATTATGACAGTGACACTTTTTCCGGTGACCTGGGCCAGCACCTGCAGGGAGTGCATGGCCTGCTTCCTGACCGTAGAGTTGGGGGAGGTGACCTCTCGAACCAGGTCATGCGTCACCAAGTGGAAAGATTTGTCTTGGGCGGTCAGGAGTTCTTCGGTTTTTTCTTCATCCTTCAGTGGCGTGGCACAGCGGACCAACAACTGCTCTAGGGTGGTCTTGGCCATTGCTACGGCTCCGTTTGAAACCTGGGACGAGAAAAAAACAGGCCGAGTCACAAAATCTAGCTAAAGAGGGTCTGAACACCATTGCAATCATTTCGCAAGGGATGATGGGAGCTCACCTCTCCTGTGAGGTCCATCATAACAAACAACAGGGCCTTGAGAAAGGTCAACTGGTTTTGTAGAACCCAGATAAGAGGTAAGCGCTCCATGAGGAACTTGATGGACACCACGCCACCCAGCTTGGCGTACCAAGCCTGCTCGTAGCAGCAAGCACACAAACGCTCCACGATGTAGGAGAACAAGGGAAGCTGGCACGCCTGGAGATGGAAGAAAAATGCAAAATTATCTTGCCCATGCGCAAAGATTGAATGAGTGTCATTGAATTTCACGCCAGAGGTAGTCAGCCATTGACTCACCCTCTCCTTCGAGCCCAGGATGATGCTTGCCACGTCAAAGATGACCGCCAGGGCCACCTCGCCGATTTTGCACAGTTCTTTCTCCTCGTAGGCCATGCAGATGGCTATGGCATCGATCAGGACCAGCGGATCCATACCCTTTGACCCGTTCTCTTCACTGTGGAACATGCCGGTGCTTGGTTGACTGCCGAGCTGGTAGCACGGCAGCAGGAATGGACCTGTGGAAGAGAAACCCACAAAAACCCAATAAGCAATCGGACCCGCTACGCTTTAGATCAGGGGTGTCAGACTCGGGTTGGTTCGCAGGCCGCGTTAACGTCAACTCGATTTCATGTGGGCCGGACCATTTTAGATATAATATTTAGATTTGTTTTTCTAAATGGATTTAAAGAACTGGAGTAAAATCCCTGAATATTCAGTTTTATGTAGATCTGAAACAATGTTTATTTTAGCTTTTTTTTAAAAATATTTTTAGATTTTACAAAATGATTTTTGAACTAAAAACACAGAAAAAATGGATTAAAAATGACAATTATTGATTTAAAAGGAGGAAAATCAGGAAATTTAATATACATCTATAGTCTTCATTTGAATTTGATCCTAAAACAGAAAGTCGGCACTCATCATTGACTTTCCCGGGCCACACAAAATGATGCGGCGGGCCAGATTTGGCCCCCGGGCCGCCACTTTGACACATGTGCTTTAGATGATGGCGGGTCTCACCGCATTGCTGGGCCACGGCGACCATGGTGTAGTGGCGGATCAAGCTGGCTACGAACGGGAGCGCGCTGGGCCTCAGGTCCTTTATCACGGCGGACATGAAGGCCCCGGTCAAGGCCTGCTCGAAGGTTCGGCGGGCGGGCGTGTCCTGCGCCTTGTAGCGATGCGATATGATAACGTTGGGGATCCATTTCTCGGTGAAGCTAGGAGGAATAAAAACAAAGAATTAGCAAATATCTAAGGGAAAAAACTGAAAACTGCCATGTGATTAAATCTGAATGTGCTGGTACCGTATTTTCTCGCGTATTAGCCGTACCCGCGTATAAGCCGCACCCTTGAAATTGCCTTAAAATCATTGTATTTTACAATTTTTCTGGTATAAGATGCCCCCTGATTCACAATTTTCACCTCCATATTTATGGTTTTAATAGGGATGTGTTACTTTGAAGGGAAAATTTTAAGAAAAATCATCACACATGCTGTTTCTGAGATACTGTATGAACCGAAAAGATCGTCTGCTGGATTGCAAATTCTTAAAGACTGTTGCCTGGACGTAGACAAATTCAAAAAGGAAGTCATATGAGCAGTACAATCAGGAAGTGTGTCCATAGCACCCTAGTTTGTCATCCCTAGATAAGATGATAAGATTGCATTTCATGCAAGATTTGGTTTTGTTTTTTTCTTGAAATTTATCGATAGACGTCAAAAGAAATTTTGTGAAGAGTTTTATCTGTTTATATTTTCTCTATTTTGAAATAAATGACCGGCCGCATTGTCTTGCGTTGTGGCGTTTTGTCTGTCACCCTGCAGTTTTGTGCATGTCAAGTCTAATTTGTGCGCATATAAGCCATACCCTCGATTCAGTCATCATTTTTTTTAACGACAAATACGTCGTATCTGAGAGAAAATAGGTTGTCTTCCATTTTGAGGTGGGTGGTCGCCCTTCTCCAGCTCCCTTGCATCCCCCTCTATATTGGATATTTACAACAGCTGAAGGCAACTGTGGCAGCGTGTTATCGAGCCGCTGTTTTCGCCGCGCCCGAGCTTTATAATGCCAAGTGACGGAGGTAGAGCTAATAGATGGGCTAATTTAATTAGCGCCATTTAAAAGGCTGCTATTTGGGTTGAAACCGAACGGGAGTGGGAGGTGGCGAAGTAACAAGACTGTGACAAAAACCAAGAGGGATTTGGGCAGGCGGGAAACTGGTGTGGCTGTCAAGAATGCCACATCAATTGACCTTTTTCCATCGCCGGACGCGTTCTCCCCGAGGCTCGATTTAAAGTCACCTAATCAAGAAGGGAAAGGGCGAGGAGAGCATCAACCCAGGAAGGAAAAACAGCACATTTGGAATCAAGATGCCTCACGAGTGGTCGCGGGGGCCCCCTGATCATAACTGACACACTTCATTACCCGGACAGAAGCGTGGACACGGGCACGCTCGTCTTTTCCGTGCAAGCGTAATGAAAAGAGAGCGAAAGGGCTCGGGTGCAGCGTAAACAGACAGAAGAAAGTCAATTAGCCCGGTGCCCGGGATCAATGCCGGTAATGTGACTAACCCATCCCACAAGAAAAGCTCTCGAACGAAGGCCAAGACGTGCAAAACGGTGGCACCCGGCTTCCGAGTTTGCCTAACGAGGGTTGGCTTACTTGGGGTGAGAAAGCAGCTGGTACAGAGCGTGTTTGTTATCATCCAGGCTGGTCATGGCCACCAGGAAGCACCTGATGACTTCCCACGCCTGCCGTCTGTAGTAAGGCTCGGTGTTGGCGCTCTTCAGGCAGTCGAGGGCCGTCTCGATTGCCTAGAGTGGAAGACAGCACATGGTCTATGTTGACTAACCACTTATTTATCTATTACTATTGATTGATTCTTTCTTTATCATGACTATATATTGATTATCTGTTTGCTTTCATGAGGCAAACACTTCATCGTACGGAATCCGGATCTCAATAGCCATAACAGCCAAGACAAACACAATCAAGGACACAAGCAGTCACCATACTAAACTCGAGTTCTGCACCTAATCAAGACTTATTACTAGCCCCTCTAGACCACTTATCCAGGTTGACTACTCCTTATACTACTTATTTATTATGTTGACCACTTATTTATCTATTACTATTGATTGATTCTTTCTTTATCATGACTATATATTGATTATCTGTTTGCTTTCATGAGGCAAACACTTCATCGTACGGAATCCGGATCTCAATAGCCATAACAGCCAAGACAAACACAATCAAGGACACAAGATGTCACCATACTAAACTTGAGTTCTGCACCTAATCAAGACTTATTACTAGCCCCTCTAGACCACTTACCCATGTTGACTACTCCTTATACTACTTATTTATTATGTTGACCACTTATTTATCTATTACTATTGATTGATTATTTCTTTATCATGACTAGATATTGATTATCTGTGTTGCTTTCATGAGGCAAACACTTCATCGTACGGAATGCCGATCTCAATAACCATAACAACCAAGACAAACACCATCAAGGACAGTTTCTTCCCAAAAGCTGTCACCGTACTAAACTCGAGTTCTGCACCTAATCAAGACTTATTGCTAGCCCCTCTAGACCACTTACCCATGTTGACTAGTTATTTATTATGTTGACCACTATTCCCTATTTATTGAATATTTATTTATCATGACTATATGTTGATTAGCAATGTGTTTGTTTGTTCGTTGTTGAGTCCATAGACTCAGGGAGCGGTGGTGTGCTCTCAACAACTTGGCGCTGAACGTCTCAAAACCCTGGAACTCATCTTGGACTTCAGATGGAACAAGACCACTCCGCTCTGCAGATCTCACTTGGAATACTTATTTATTTTTCATTTACTGATTATTTATTTGTCTGTTTGTTGTTGTTATTTGTGCATTACGCGGTGAAAGCGTTAATTATCATCGACAATAAAAGCATTCAATTCAATCCATTGAATTTCCCAACTTAAAACCTGATTTGTCAACATGGAAATTGCTACTTTACCGTGCTATTTGGGATTCATTTACAACAGGGAAAAGCATCACATGGCCAAGCAACATAAAGTTTTGCAGCTAATTAAATCATCGACATGCAGCGCGTTGCAGAATAATTTCCAATGCGATGCAAATAAAAAAAGTATTGATGCTTGCAGAAAACACTGACATTAAAATGTCTTTTGAGACTTCATTTTGTTTGCCCTCAGTTAAAACACCAGAGGCAGATCCATGTAAATAAAAACCCAGCTCTGGCATTTGAGTGTCGTCTTACCTTCTCCATTGGGAGCTGTATGGAGGCTTTGCAATCAGTGAACTCGGCCTTGATGCTGGGCCCCTGAACTTCCGTCACCACGTAGTGCAACCGCTGGGACTCCTTCAGCATCTTCCTGTTACTGCCGCCGAACTTCCCCAAAACACGGTAGGCCACGTGGGAGATGTTCTCGGCCGGGTTTCGGAGAGTGCGCCACAATGCCTTGGAGCGGAGAAACAAAAATCATTGAGCGCCAAGCACTGCCAACACTAACATCAAAAAAGCTAACTCTCACTCAATTTAATGGTTACTGTGTGTCATTGTTCATTTCCCAATCCATGATGACCACCCAGTTCATCTGAATCCCCACTGGAAGATTAAGGGACTTAGCGAGTCTCCGCCCACATTTATATACCTTTTATTCCTAAATTTCAACCCAAGTATTCACAACAGGAGGGAAATGACTTATTCCCGTACATTACAAGAGGATTGGCGAACAAGTTAGAGTCCATACCTGTCAACCTCTGCCGATAACTGCCCTTATAAATGATTATGATTCCCCTTACAAACCCCCCCAAAAACCTTACAAACACCGTACGACTCGTACGGTGTTTGTAAGGTTTTTGGGGGGTTTGTAAGGGGAATCATAATCATTTATAAGGGCAGTTATCGGCAGAGGTTGACAGGTATGTTAGACACAAAAAGCCAAAATTTTAAACTGTGAGAGTCAAAGAGCAGCATAAAAAAATCTAATCTGCCACATTATATTTTAAAACATAATTTATGATTTGTTTTTAATGGGCCCTGATGAATTGGAGTATGTTTGAAGAAAGAATAAAAATAAGAGAAACGAAAAGAGGCACAGTATACACAAAATCCAATAAGAAGCAAAGAGCCACATTAAAGTTTGGTCGGGAGCCGCATGCGGCCGGAGAGCCACGTGTACGCCACCCCTGTATTAAAGTCTCCTCAACACATTTTCTCCGCCTCTTGTCCTCCTCGTTTGCGTTACGTTTGAGTCGGAAACCACACAATTAAAACGTTTCCGAGCTGAAACAAAAGCAGACAGAGACAATTCTTCTTACCTGCATGAGCTCCGCCCTGACCGGCTGGATGTGGTCGTAGAGGAAGTCCGGCTGGAGGTTGTCTACGCAAAGCTCCAGGGTGCGAAGACCCTGGCTCACTAGCGTCTGAGAACCGTTGAGGGCCGACACCAGCGGATCCATCAGCATGGGCAGGTAGGGCAGCAGAGAACTCAGACGGACCGGCACCGTCAAGCACAATTCCACAAAGAGATCCTTCATGTGTTGCTTGTGGAGGCCACTCTGGAGCATATTTAGACCTAACGTAGGCACAAAATAGAAACGTTTTTAGGTTTAAATGCCCCAAAAACACACCAGAGACCCTTGATTAATGAGCATCTACCTTGAAGCAGGTTGGGTAGAAGAGGCAAGAACTCTTGGTAAAGGAGATCGTGGCTTCCTCCACCGATGGAACGGAAGAGCGCCCGCAGGAACAGGAAGTAGTTGTAAGGTTCCTTGGCGGACTGGGCCAGTTCCATGGAGCTGTTGACTATCTTGTGAAGGTGTGGCTACGGGAAGAAGAATCCGTTTAATGTCCTGACGCGGCAGAATAGAAAGATGCCGGCCGGGGGTCTCGCAAAGTGTGCCGCAAATTACTTTGAGCATCTGCTCGTTCTCCGCCGCAAACAGCGAGACGGATCCGAACACCAGTTTGAAGAGCTTGAGGTAGAGATTGGAGAGCTCCACATTGGAGCCCATCTCGGGTAATCTTTCAAGTAGGTACTCCACCAAGATGGTGGCAAAAAGGGCTGATGTTGACAGGTTGGCCAGGAAGGAATTGGCCACTATCTGTGAAAAAAAAAAAAATCAAATTCAAGAACAAATTTCTCATATTTATGTATTTTCCGGACTATAGGTCGCAATTTAGGTGCGGTTTTCCTCTTCATTGTGGATTATTTGGCCGATTTATACTAGGCCTGTAGTGTGTATACCTGCAGTGCATAATTCTTGGAAATTCTCTCGACCATGTACGGGACTGTGGTTTGAAAAATCTCCTTGAATGTAAGGGGGTTCATCATGGTGAAGACGCCGGCAAAGTGCTCGAGGACCTCTTTCTCCTCCTTCATGCGTACCGCTTGGCAGTTAGCCACCCTGATGTACGCTTGTTGGTTATTGGCAACCTGCACCTGGTCATAAGAAAAAGAGTTGTACACAGATTCCTATCAATTTTCTCAATCGTTTTTTCGAAAAGACCGCTTTAAAAGTTCTCTTGTTGTACCTGATAGATGTCCAAAGCCTGCATGGCATACTTGACCAACTTGATGTAGATCTGCGTTTCTTTTGGCTGGAGCTGCTTGTTCGGGATGAACTGGGCCTCTGTTTGAAACGAGCGATCGGGTAAACAGACTCCCGAAAAACGCGGGTGTTCAACCGACGTCTCATCATGTAGCCGTACCTCCGGGGGCTTTGCATGAGGTGATCCCCCACGTGATGGTTTTCACGCCGCACACCAGCGTTTTGACTAAGCTGCGGCAGTCCGACACTTGAAATGTCTGCTTGTCCTCCTTCTCGCCCTGCCGGTCGAGGGCCGCCGCGGGGGGCTGGGGAGCGCTGGGAACGGGCGTGGGGGGTACGGGCGGGAGTATGGCGGGCGTCGTGGAAGGAGTGGGTGTAGCTGGCACGCCCGGAAGGACCCCCGCGGGTTCCACCACGCCCATTTCCGACTGGGGTTTGCATTTCTTGAAGATGGAGACGAGCTGGTAGCGGGCTATCGTGTGGAATTTTAACACAAACACCTACGAAGCAAACAAAGTTCAGAAATGTAGCTGGACATTTTATATAAGAAAAGTGACAGTAAGTCATGCGTTAAAGTGGAAAAAAAATATTTGACTTTTTTGCTAACATCAGTCAAAGTGAATCCACATTTTTCATTGTAAACATATTTAATAAACAATGTATATATATTATATATGCATGTATATGTATGTATATATGTATGTATTTATGTATGTATGTATATATGTATGTATATATGTAAGTATATATGTATGTATATGTGTGTGTGTATGTGTATGTATGTGTATGTATGTGTATGTATGTGTATGTATGTGTATGTATGTGTATGTGTATATGTATATGTATATATATATAAATTTCGTGTAACAGGCTGATTTATTTATTATCTATTTTATTTAGTAGGTCTACAATATCTTTTCCTGTGTTTTCAACTTCTTGCTACTGCAACAAAGTGAATTTCCCAAGTACGGGATGAATAAATATAATCTAATACAATACAATAACTCAATGGGAACAGTGCTTTAAAAGTAACCACAAAAAAATACACTGGAAAGGTAACTGAAGGGTTTCCTGCAAGTGTAAATCCTGACTTTTAACTTTTTGCTTCTGCATATTTAACCTCAGTTGAGCTCAGTCTCAGTCCACCTTGTGGACTTGCTGTGTGTGGCTCCAGTTTTTTTTAGCTAGGTCTACAATGTCTTCTGTGTCTGTGCTTGGTACTGCAACCAAGGAAATTTCCCGAATACGGGATGAAATCTAGTTATAATCTAATTCCCTGCGCTGACTGTTTTCCGTCACCACGATGGGTAAACGACTTAAACGCTCATCGAAGCCCAAGACTCATTACCTCCAGCATCCTCATGAGGATGTCCCGCCCGTTGCCGTTCTCCTGCTCCGACTTGGAGCGAATGCAGTCCACCAGGTTGAGCAAGAGCTTGCAGGACATGGTCTGAATGTTGCTGGGGAGCGACTCGTCGTCGATGTTCTTGGCGAAGAGCTGCACGGCTAAGGACAGATCCGTCAGCGGGAGGTTCTGGCGAACGTGGTGAACCAGGTCGGCAAGCGTGCTGTAGGCCAAAGGTCTGAAAAGAGAGTTGATGACGGGGAAAATGATTGGTGGATACGGCCCAAAAATCAAAGTAGCAAGAGACAAAGGGCAAACGTGAAAGGCATTCAAAAAAATAATAATAAAAGAGTTGTGTGAAGTAACCGTGAAGGAACGACCGAGAACGATATTCCGCTCGTGTCTCCATAGTTCCTCCGGACAACTCCTTTGAAACGACGGTGAAGTGGCTCAGGTTAGAGACGTTTGGAAATTGACCGGTGAAATAAGTGCCCGCGGGAGGAGTGATGTAGGGGAACGCTACATGACACTTTGACAAGGGGATTTGTGATGTGCTTCGTTAATATGCGCCGGCCGGACTCCCAACGGTTGGACTCGTCCTCTGCCAACGAGGAGATGATTGAAAGAGATGCGAAACTTACCGAAGAGTCTCTCGAGCCGTGTAGCCAGAGCCAATCAGGATGGATTCGTCAAAAAGTTTATCCATGCAAGGTATAAACTCTGCAACAACAAAAACAAGAAAAATAAATTCTCATTACTGTATTTTCTGGACTATAAGTCACGCTTTTTCATAGCTTAAAATTCAAGTGTGACATGTTTTGTTTTTTTCCCATTCTAACCACAACACCCTGTTGTGTTGTTTTTTTGTTATGTTATGTTACCAGATCAAATCAAATCAAAATCAAAAGCCTTTATTGTTATTATATATATATATATTGTCGAAATTGGTGGTGCTACTCCATAAAAGTGCGTTTTCCCAGTAAAAACATAAATAAGTAACAAAAAATATAGATATAAAAAGTCACGTCAATAACGATAAGACTGAGAAAACAAAACACCAAACTGGAGCGCAAAGAGCCACTGCATCCGTGCGCGCCGCCATCTTGGATCCAAAATTTGATTCCTATTTAACCTCTATTTTACTATTGTTACTTCAAATTTTTTTCTTAGTTTCTAATATATATATTTATAAAATGCCCTCCCAAAAATACAACTTATACTTTACGGTGAGTTATATCTAATTTCTAACATCTATATCGTGTATTAGTTGACTGGTGCGTCTTATACCCCCCAAAAATACAGTATATGTATAAGGATGCGTAAATCTGGTATAGCCATACAGGAAAAAAATAAAATTCTAAAATTTTGAAAAGAAACAAGATCAATCTATATACAAAAATAATAATATTCATTATCTTTTTTTGTTTTTTTTAGGTCTTAAGCATGTTAAAACCTTGATTGCTCAATGTGATCACGTAACATTTCCATGCGGCGTGCGTGTGTTTGCATGCGAATGGACGTACGACTGCGTAGGTCCGTTGTGAGAATGTGCTTGGCTGCGATAAGCAGCTCCTTGCGGAGGTGAGCGGTCTCCGAGGGGCAGTTAGTGAGCAGCTGTAACATGCCCTTCACCATCTGCTGGGAATACTTTCCTACCAGGTCCTGAAAAAGTACACACACACACACACAAACACACACACATGATTTGAGTATGAAGCACACAAGCTTGCAAATAGCCTGAATGTGAGTGGGCAGAGTTTACTTGTGTTCACTTTGTCTCACACTTTAAAAACGCAGATTTTTTGAAAGTAGCTAAGAAAAAAAATCTGTTTTAGTATGTTTAGTGCATTAGAGGAAGAACAGGAATTTGCCTAAGCTACCAAATTCAAAGCATCGCCATGTTCTTTTCTCATCCTACAAATTTGAGTTGAATATATTCAATAAAGTTATCAGGAAATTCTCTTTTGTTCAATTCAAAACATATCCTCCAATAATAATCCCTTTATTCATTTTTGAGTTATGTAGAGCAATGGTCCCCATCCATATTAACGTTTTCAATCCTGCCCCCTTACTTAAAATGAGAAATGTTGTCTTAATAATAATAATAAATAATTGCTATCATGCTCGGAACTTGTTTTTGTTGTCGTCGGTTATTTGAAAGGCTGTTTGTAAATAAAAAAAGCTTTTCACTTTTTTTTCCTTGTTACCATACCTACTACATATTTTAAAGTATCCCCATGAGGTATTTAAATTGATTTTACTTTCCCATCATTATTTTTAAATGTACCAGAGTTTAAAAAATGGCCACTACAAGCTAACCCATGTCCAATTTCCCCCCAAACAAAAACCACATTGACATTCCCCAAAAAATAGAAACAAGCATACCTGATAAATCCGAATAATATAGGCCAGAAATGAGAGCGTTTTGATCTGAGCGGCAATAAAATCTGCATAAAGCTCCTTATTATAAAGCTTGAGTTGCCTGAAAAAAAAAAGCACAAGTTATTTAGTTAGCTCCATCCGCACAATGCAGCCTGCCTGCAGTAGGTGACAATTAATGAAGTATGAAATGTGGAACTACATTCTTTCTTCATGCACGGCTTTTTTCAAGGGTTTTCATTTGCGCGTGGCAGCTGTTACTCCCACAGAAACTTTCTCCATACCTGCCAGAGAGTCCTCAGGTTTGTTTTCCTTAATTAACTCTGCTCCATTTCCTTTCCTATTCCGCAAGTCTAATACAAGCTCGCACTCAAATTTCACCTCCCGCTAAGCCAATTTCTACTATTTTAACGTCCCTAAATGGAACGGAAGCCGCTTTAGAAACACGGCGGGCGGAAAAAAAAAGGAAAAAAAATAGGCTGCCGGGAAGAAGTAATGCGGAGAAGGTTGCTGGGGATACCATCCTATTAAAAGTGTGGCCAATTTCATTGGAAGGGCCATAAAATGAAAATGAATTGACTTGGATTGGGTTACCTGGCTTGTGGAGAAACCTGCAGCATGATGGTGCTCATGATGAGGGGCACAAACTCTGACACCACGTTGTGAATATTCAGCTTGTAGAGCTGCGGGGCAGACAAAATGAGTGAAAAGTGGAAAACAAAATGATTGGAATGCAATTAAATACGAGCGGATTTCGTTCTAGGATTAATCAGCACTTGTGGAAAATGTGAATCCATAAACTCTAGGCACCCCACTCCCAACTTCAATCATGCAAAAAAACGCAAATGAGTCAAGCAGAAAGTACTTCATAACATAGCATCTGCCTCCAGTAAAAAAAAATTAATTTTTTTTTTTAAAAATGCAATACAGTGGTACCTTGACATACAAGCAATTTGAGATACGAGTAACATTTTGAGCCAATATTTATCTTGAGATACGAGTAAAATTTTGAGCCAATATTTATCTTGAGATACGAGACAAATTTATATATACGAGCCGACAGCTTTTGGCTTTTCGTGTCTAAGTTGTTTGCCAATCCTCTTGTAATGTACAGGAATAAGTACATTCCCTCCTGTTGTGAATGCTTAGGTTGAAATTTAGGAATAAAATGTATATAAATGTGGGCGGAGACTCGCTAAATCCCTCAATCTTACAGTGGGGATTCAGATGAGAACATTATGGCCACTGTCTTTCCGGTCGCAACTCCCTCGTGTAATATCTCTACGAGCACTGGGCGGGGCGTTGCATTTTTTTCAGTGTTTTTTGTTCCCTGTTAGTCAGTGCAAATGGCGGAGCAATCGCTAATACGAGAGGAGTATATACTACTTCTTGTTGGCAAGTGGTCGTGCGTTATCCTTTGGTGAGGACATTTGTGTGCATCATTTTGGGAATATTTTGAAGGGAATACAAAAGCAAACAACCCTCGATTGGTTGCATCTGAAAGTCACGGTGGAGGCGGGGCCGATAGAGCCAACCCGGGAGAAGAAAGGTATCAAAATTTCAAACAAAATTAGAATTACGTTTAGTGTAAGGTTAGATTAAACGTATTTTTGAGTGTGTCCGCATCTTAATCCAAGTTCATTTAAATTTGTTCATGTTATGTTACGAGCACGTTGCCGTGCAAAAAGTCCTCCCGACATACGAGCTCAGTCCCGGAACGAATTAAGCTCGTATCTCGAGGTACAACTGTATATTCTCACAATTTTCTGCTACTTTTTAAAAACGTCCCTCACCTGATACATGAGCACCACAATGAGCGGCAGTTCTGCTAACACTTTCAGAGACAAAGATCCTCGTGGGATGATGGTGTGCTGGAGAAAAGACAAAAAAAATGGTAATGCTTTATGAAAAAAGTCACAATACATTTGCACTTTTATGGACTAAATACAATGCATATCAACAAAATGTAATAATCTGGAATAGTATAATTTAAGTCAGGGGTAGGGAACCTATGGCTCGGGAGCCTTATGTGGGTGGCTCTTTTGGTTGCTGCATATGGCTCCCAGATAACCTGTCAGTTAATATATGGATTTCTGAATGCACCAATAGGAGCATCAAGTCTGTGGCATCGACGCTACATCTAGCACCGCTTTAATCATTATTCTTTTAATTATACGACTCTTTATGCATACAGTGATTAGCAACAGCGTAACAATGTTGGCAAAAGAATTCAGGGAGTTTTTGTACTTTCAAAGGGGTGAAATTAGTAAAAAAAAAGGTGCACATTTTTCATGTATGTTAAATTATGAGTATGGCTCTCAAGGAATAATATTTGAAAATATGAATTGTTTATGGCTCTCTCTGTCAAAAAGGTTCCCGACCCCTGATTTAAGTGTACAGTTGATGTGTCTTCTGTAGTAATGTTTCAAGTAAAATGTGGAGCTCTGGCCCCACCTATTGCTTAAAGGTGGTAAGTGGGCCTAAGAAATGATGAAATGAATATTTCACCGTTCGCGTTTCACTGTCTTCTCTCTCGGGTGCAGTCTTCACCAAGACTGAGGTGATCATCCCGACCATTTCCGGCGAGGGCACCGTGTTCTCGGCGATCACCTGAGGGTTTTCAAAATACCGAGCCTAGAGCGCAAAAAGACACACAAAAAGATGTTTTGGTGATGTATGAAACATTAAAATTAAGACGTATTAAAAAAAAATGAAAAAGATGGAAAAAGACGAAGCAAATGAGGACTTACGACTACTTTTGGAAGTTCTTTGTAAATCTGCTTGACAAAATCCAGAAAGTGGTGAATCTGAAAAGATGATGTTAAAGGTTTAGAACAATGATATTCAATTTCCCACTATGGGAAACACTATATATCAAATATGATTGTACAAGTGAGAATATTGTTTGTCCTTCCTAATATCTAAAAGTGAATGAATAAATTATGTTACATATTGATTGTGAAAAATAGTCATTTAAATACTCTTATTTTAAAAATGGAAAAAATGGCGCACATTATCTAATCTTATGATTTTCAATTTCCCACTACGTAAATCACTATCATAAAAATACTATTGTACGAGTACGAATATAGTTGGTCCTATTTAATACCTAAAATAATACTAAATTATGTTATATATTTATTGTGAAAAATAGTCCTTTATATACTCTTATTTTAAAAATGACTCACATTATGTTAAAGGTTTAGGAATATGATTTTCAATTTCCCACTAGGAAATACACTTTCATAAAAATAATATTGTATGAGTGCGAATATAGTTGGTCCTAATACCTAAAATAATACTAAATTATGTTATATATTTATTGTGAAAAATAATCCTCACCTTAAAAATGGTCCACATTGTCATTTAGGTTTAGGAATATGCTTTTCAGTTTCCCACTATGTAAAACACTATCATAAAAATGTACAAATATGGTTAGTCCTATTTAATATGAAAAATAAATTATGTTATATATTGATTGTGAAAAATAGTCCTTTCATTACTCTTTTATTTTCCCTTGACAAAATTCCCAAGAATACTCAAGACACCCCAAATAATGCGATAATTACGATTACATTCCCTAATTTAAAAAGTGCAAAAACATATTTCATATAATAACACATTCTCACCTCCTGTGAAATTTGCGGACGGAATTGTTTGTGCAGTTCGATGATAATACGAAGGCATATCAGGACATTCTCCTCGTTTTCAATCTGAAAGAGAAATTTCAAAACAAAAGCGCTCCAATCAAGCTACGTCAAAAATGCATTTTATTTTGAATTTCGAAGAAACCTTACCTCCAGGAAGCGGAACATGACCGAGAGGATGTTCTTGGTGTGCTGTCGAAGGTGTTCATTGGTAGGAATGCGGTGGATGATTTCTAACACCAGCTTCCGCAATTGCTACGGGAATGCGACACGCTTTTATTTTGAAAATGTACATCTGTAATGCATTACGCGTTGGCTACTGATTATCCACAGACCTGTGTTGGCTTTTCTTGTAGAAACTGCACCTCTCCGTCTTGAAGAAAGGTGAGGAAGCGAGGGATTATGTGTTCCAAGAAGGTGGAGTACTGAGGCGAGGATGTCACGTTCTGACAAAAAAAATAAAAATACAAAATTTTTAAAAAGCATCATCACGTTATAAACACTGCGTTGAGAGTATTAGCATTCAATCCCATAGCTATAACACTTTTTTTTTACATTGTATCATATTATATCCAATCAAGCTGGTTTACATCATTTAAAAAAACATGTTTTATCTTATTTTTAAATATGCAAAAGCCACCATTAAATATTTTTTTTGCAAACTTGTGAAGTCAGTTTGACGAAAAAAATTAGCAGTCCTTTAAACGAATGAGGCATTATTTTACAGTCAAAACAAATAATGAGATGAATGCCAAAATGTATTTATTTTTGACGATCGGATTCAAATAATGGATAAAATCTGTTGTTGTTTTTTGGGAACTCACCTCAAAGTTCTCGCTGACTTCTTGCATCATCTTGAGCTTTGTTTCATCGGCTGAATGTTGACGGAAAAGTCAATTGTTAATCAACTTTGTTGAGAAAAGTTTACCGTCAATGTAGTTGTGTGTCGAGCAGGGATTCTCAGATCTTATCAGTTTAGCTTTCATCGCCAGTTTGATAAAAAGGTACACTCACACACGCAAACATTCACCCAAACACCCACACCCACATGCATGTACCTTTGACTGGACTAAAGCGTATCGCTCTCATCACATCTCCAATGCTACAAAAAAAATAGTGCCTAACCCAGGGGTCGGGAACCTCTTTGGCAGAGAGAGTCATAAACAATTTATATTTTTAAATGTTCTTCCTCGAGAGCCAGACTCGGAATTTTTAAGTAAAAATACATGAAAGTCTGAATTTTTAGTCATTTCACCTTTTTTAAAGTACAAAAAAGTCCCTGAATTATTTTGACAACATTGTTACACTGTTGCTAATCAATGAGTATCAATGAGAATCAATGAGCATCATTGAACATCATTGAGCGTCATTGAGCATCAATGAACCAATGAGCATCAGTGAGCATCAATAAGCATCAATGAGAATCAATGAACCAATGAGCATCATTGAGCATCAATGAGCATCATTGAGCATCATTGAGCATCAATGAGCATCAATGAGCATTAATGAGCATCAATGAGCATCAATGAACCAATGAGCATCAATGAGCACCAATGAGCACCAATGAGCACCAATGAGCATCATTGAGCATCAATGAGCATCAATGAACCAATGAGCATCAATGAGAATAATGAGCATCAATGAGCGTCATTGAGCATCATTGAGCACCATTGAGCATCAATGAGTATCAATGAACCAATGAGCATCATTGTGCATAAATGAACCAATGAGCATCAATGAACCAATGAGCATCAATGAGCATCAATGAGCATCAATGAGCATCAATGAGCATCAATAAGCATCAATGAGCATCAATGAACCAATGAACATCAATGAGCACCAATGAGCATCAATGAGCACCAATGAGTATCAATGAGACTTCATGCAGAAGAGACCAATCAAAAAAATATAAATTTAGCGATGCTAGAGGTAGAGTCAACACTACAGTGGTGGCGTGTGTTTGGGAATCAGCTGTCATCGTATTTGAAACTCACAGCCATATGCAACCACATACGGCTCCTGAGCCATAGGTTCCCCACCCCTGGCCTAACTTAGTCTAAAAACAACCAATGAAGTGACTGACGTGTGTTGGCATCAGTGAGCGCTGCCACGAACTGCAGGTATTTCTTCATCAGTGTGGTCTGGTCCACCACGGTTGGACTGGGAGCTGGTCCAAAAGCCATTGCGTGCAACTGGGACAGACTGGGAAACGGTTGGGGAAAGCGGCAGATCTCAGCGGGCGCTCATATTTTCATCACTGTTGGAAAGAAAAGACAAAAAAAATATATTAAACCCAAGAAAGCAGAAAGAAATGTTATAAAATAAAATTACATTTAAAACTTTCACCACCTAGTGCACAAATAAAAACAACAGACAAATAAGTCATCAATAAATAAGAAAGAAAGAAAAAGCAATGTTAACAAGGGAAGCCACAAAATATATTACATTATTATTATTTAATAGGAAAACAAGCTGTTTTTAAACATAAATGGACATTTTGTAATATCCTCAAAATAGTTCATGAGTACAACTCATGGATGCAAAAGCACTGTATTTAGTACACACTTATTTTAAATGTAAATGATATTAGTAACAGTGTTTTTTCAGCCGCAACTAGTTAATACACAGTAAAAATATGTTAATAATTAGGCGTTAACTCGTCCAGCCTTAGATTATGGACGCGAACAGAGCCCAAATTAAAACATTTTATCCAAAATCCTATATCTTAAAACGCAATCAAGCTGAAAATTAGTGAATCTGAGACTTTATACTTTCTTCAAAGCCATTATTATGACCGATCGCAATATGTTTGGGTGGTTAAATATAACAAATACCTGCAAGGATACCATCCCGGAACTTTTTGCACAGGATACGGCGTGTTCAGGTAAATGCATCAATCATGTGGCACTTTATTGATCGGATATAAATGCTGATTCCGCCAAAATGTTTTTTACGAGTAATGGCCCATAAATTAGCGTCTAAAAACAAAAGAGAAACGGAATTTTGTCCATCAGTGGGGAAGAAAAATGTTTGTTCTTTCCCAACGGGTGCATGCGATCAAGGAGCATCCAAAAGGTGCATTTAAGACTATCGGATAAAAAAGAATCATGTGGTCCAAGCATATCAACAATATAGTAAACAAGTACTAGTCTTACCTAGTCCAACAGAAGGAGCGTGCAGCTAGCAAGCAACCGCCGCGCTAACACTCATCGTTGGAGCATGGATGTGAACAATATCCTTCCGCGTGTCGTGTACCAAGTGTTCTGTTTTGGTGTATATTCACTATAAATTCAAATGTTATTCATGACTTTGGTGATAATGTATTCCAACTGTGGTCATTTTGTGCATTCCGTGAATGTTATTAAACAATAAATGCTTTTCTAGTGCAAGCGTAAGGATACATTTCTTGCAGGCGGGTGGTGTATTACCTTCGTTTTCGATGGTCTGTGTTGAGTCTACGGTAGCTGGGAAAAGACAGTTTTCTATGCTGAAGCGAAATTGATCATATCAAATATACTTTGTCCTATCAATGTTCTTGTAGCAACAAAATTCATGAACAGCCTTTTACTAATCATAAGAGATTAATGTGTGCAAATTAAGGTGTTTTTGTTTTGATTTTGCATTAAACATTAAATGGCTTTGAGTGGGATTAATCCATATTTACTTGCATTTTGATATAAACTTTTCTTGCAAACATTTGAATTATTTTTTCCTTGTGTAGTTAATGTCGTTTTCTTTCCACAAGATGGCAGATTAGATACTCTTGCCTTTTGTTTTTTAATCTGTGGTCCTTAACATTTCCTTATTTTTAGTACAATTGAACGTTTTGCTGCTCACTAGAAGCAATTATTCCAAAAACAATGCACATAAATCTGACATTACACTAAATTAAGCATTACTTCTGCTTTATTCTCACTTGTTGGTGAGGTTATTCTGAATTTTAGGCAATATAGGCATCATCAGAGATCATCTTCAGAGAAATGATCTGTTTCGTATGCAAATTTCAATTTATAACTCCTACTTTTGTTATCATCTTTAAAAACCTTGGGCCTATATTTTCTTATTTCCTGTGGTGCTACTTCACTGACAGTGATCAACTCTTGAAAGCATTCTTCTAGCAAGGCCGATGGACGAAAAAAATAATAATTAAAGTGCCTCGGTAACAGCAGGGACAATAATGAAGTCTTGATTTATCTTCCAGTCCATCTGCCCCCATCCTTTCTAGCTGGCGGTCTTTAATTAGCAATTGTCTGTCATTTAAAACCCTCCTGAGAAGCTACAGAACACAATATTCCTTTAAAAAAAATGTCACACAATGTCCATGATAATTGACACATTTGTTAATATGACACCTTGCTAAAACATACCGAGAATGTTATTTGTTTGATTAGTTTTTTAATGTGATGAAAAAAAACAGCATTACTCCATCTATAAAAGACTGGTCGCATGTCCATTAGACTTGTGTTTTTTGTTGTAACCTGGTGACCACCTTTTTTTTTTGTTCATCTTGATCATACATAGAGAGAAGTGCACTTTCCAGTACACAGAATGATTCATAATACACGGAAAATCTATTCAGGCTTCTATTTCCTTTCATGGTGGGCATAAAAAAGATGTTCTTTTTCATGCGAGGAGCCAAGCTGACCATAATGGATTTTATTTTATTATTTTTTTGTGGGCAATGTGGAAATCTGTGAATTTATTTTTGGGAAAATTATCAGTTGAATAATTCCCCGAATTTTAAGTACTTCAATAATGTTTGTCGCATAGTGTACAATTTTTCTTGACACTGTTTTTCATTAAATTCAACATGTTAAAAGGGATTTTATACCATTGAGAGTAACAGTCATATGTTGATTTTTTTTCTTTTTGTAGATTAAAAATTTGTTTTTGCATCAAAACATGAGGAAAATCACTCCCCCAATTTTATGTACGTCAATAATGTTTGTCGCATAGTGTACAATTTTTTTGACATTGTTTTTTTTATTAAATTCAACATGTTAAAATGGATTTTATACCACTGAGAGTAACAGTCATATGTTGATTTTTTTTCTTTTTGTAGATTAAAAATTAGTTTTTGCATGAAAAAACGAGTTAAATGTCTCCCCCAATTTTAAGTACTTCAATAATATTTGTCGCACAGTGTACAATTTTTCTTGACATTGTTTTTTTTTTATTAAATTCAACATGTTAAAAGGGATTTTATACCATTGAGATTAAATACTCGAGTGAAGGACTTCCCATTGCGTGAATATGATGTTATTGAGGGACAGTTTCATTTGGAGATGCTTTTCTGGGCTCAGCAGTTTGTCTTCACGTCTTCCCACCAGGATTTATTGACCTTTGGCAACCAGGGAGACAGCTGATGCTAATTGTTGACGTACGCCATCCTCATTTGTCCTTTGCGTCCGTTTACAAGTGAGTGTCATGCTCTAATAGCTACAGCAACAAATACATACATAGATAATCAGATGATACTTCTAACGCAGTTTTTCAATTTTTCTAAGGTATCAGTATTATTGGTAAAAATGTTTTTCTTTCCATAAATATGCTTGTTCCTAAATTCCCACTGTCCTTTATTTCATATTTCAAGAGTTAATTCATTCCCCGACTCGTACGGTGTTTGTAAGGTTTTTTGGGGGTTTGTAAGGGGAATCATAATCATTTATAAGGGCAGTTATCGGCAGAGGTTGACAGGTATGCCAATGAGTGATGCAAAACATGCAAACACCACATAGGTGGACGTGACCTCGATTTGAACCCAGGACGCTAGAACTGTGAGGCCGATGCGCTGTCCAGCATTTGGCATGCTGAAATGCCTATAATTATTCCTTAACTCAAGGCTAAAAAAGAATAAATCAAAAAAATGAAGGTGTGAGCCAAAGGACTCCTGACGTCAAGCTACTACAGCCAATCCCAGCCGTTGTGGAGACACCTTTTTTGGGGGTAATCCTCTTTCCCTAAAGAGGAAGTGTCAGATCAGGAGCAAACACCTTGTTCAGGAATAGTCATCGCTCCGGGAAAATAACCCACATTTTCCTACAACGGCTTTTAACTCTCGATAGTTCACACATTAGTCATTCCTTTTTCCATAATTAACGACTATTTGCGAATCGGCCGTGCGTAAATCCTGACCGGCTTTTTTATTTACGCATGGCTCGGTAGAGTTTTCCGTCCCCTTTCTTCCGATTTTAGGCGTAAATTATCCTCATTTTCAGGTATGTTTTCTCTTTTAACTACTTTTTTGCTTATGTTATGCGCCCCGGGGTGTCGGCATCGAGCCAGCGGGCAAGCGGATGACGGAAAACGGTACATTTGCCGAGCGATTCCCCTGGTCGGAGACACCGGCTGCCCGGTGACACTGTTGCCCGAAATCGGCGGTGGTGGCGGGGCAGGGCAAGAAGAGGAGCTCCGTAACACCGTCATGCAGCTCCGGGAAACCATCGTGATGCAGAAAGAGAGCATTTCCAAGCAATTGGTCACCATCAACGAGCTGACCACCAAATTGTCCCTCTGTGGGTCAAGCACTGATGATAGAAAGTACGAAAAGGGGGCTCTGTGGGGGGGCCAAGTCAAGCAAAACACAATGGGGGACGTGCCTAGGGACCCCAATGACACGGTGGAGAATCTGGGGAAAACCATGCAAGGGCTCAAGGACCGACTGGAGAACTTGGAGGTTAGTTGTCAGTTCTTTTCAATGCGTAAAAACTGTTTTTATTCACCAAATTGATTAGAAACACCCCAAAAAATTGAGTCAAATTCAGTATTTTTCATTGGATCGATATTGAATGTGTATAGATGATCTAGAATGGAAGATGATGTCATAACACGGTAAATGTAACATCACGTACGGGTATTTTTTAGGAATATTTTCTTTTAATATTACATTAACAGCGGTAGACGTCCAATCCATTACAATGGGGAGGAGTGGCAGCGAACAAAACAACGTTCCCCATTCGAATGGATTGGATGTCTAATAGTGATAAACTAATTGGCCGTTATTGGCTGACATTGACAGCACTAGATGTCCAATCCTTTTGGAGTGGGAGGAGTGGCAACCAATGAAAATTTACATCCCAAAAAGTACATATCGCACAAATTTCTCAATGATTTTGTTTTAGGGCCATATTGGTAACAACACTAATTATTAATTACTTTTTAAAAAAATGTTTTATTTACATTTGTTTGTATTGGCGACCTATCATTTTGTCTTTAGGGTGGCAGTGCATTAAAAGCTAAAGCTAAAAATCAAATAAAAAATTATAGTAAAAATACAATATGTAAAATTGGAGTGTGTAAATACAAAAATAGTCAACAGTTCAAAAAAATATAGGACTGGTGTCACAAAAGACATATTACGAATCCAATGTTGAGAATATTGCACTTGAATTATTTCCTTTTTCCAAAGTCATACTGCCAGATATAATAAATAAAATCGAGCTCCAGCTCTTAATTCTTCCATTTGTAAACAAGTCAGACATGTTCTTGGAATCCCGCGGCGCCGTGGAAAGCATCCCCGCCGCCTAACGTCCGAGATCACCTGCGTCCACTTCCTGCTTATCCCTGTTTAGCAACAGCAGCTGCGGGCCAACCTATCTGGCGCGCCGTTTCCCAGCGAGCTGCGTGAATTGCTGCAGCGTCGCTTGGTGGAGCTGGAAAAGCAGCTCCTGAGGAAAGTCGACAACCTGGAGGAGGAGAAGAGCGTGCTGACCAACGTCACCGCCGAGTACCAACTCAAGACGGAAAATACGCTCAACGAGCTAGTGGATAGGATAAGCGAGCTGGAGAAAGGTAAAGTCCACAGCCACATTCTCCTAAAAAAAAAATGATTTGAACGCTTTGATTTTGATTTTCCAAGTAGAATGAAATTTAAAGCTTTCACCACAAAGTGCACAGATAACAACTGCAAACAAACACACAAATAAACAATCAACAAATAATGACAATAACTAATAAATACGTGCATAGATAATCAATGAATACGTTGTCGACAACATAAATAGGTAGGGAAGTGCACAAACAACAAACAAACAAACAAACAGCCTCACCCTCTTGCCACTGGAACAACGAAATTTCCCGAATACGGGATGAATAAAGTTATCCAATCCAATCCAATCCAATCCAAACAGACAGATACATAAATAAATAATATTAAATAGCTAATCAATACATAAGTTGTCAACATAATAAATAAGTAGTGGTCAACATAGATAGGTAGTCAACATAGATAAGTAGTGGACATAGAAAAGTAGTCAACATAATAAGTAAATAGTAGTAGTCAAAATAGATAAGTAGTCAACATAGATAAGTAGTCAACATAGATAAGTAGTCAACATAGATAAGTAGTCAACATAGATAAGTAGTCAAAATAGATAAGTGGTCAACATAATAAGTAGTAGTAGTCAACATAACAAGTAGTAGTAGTCAACATAATAAGTAGTAGTAGTCAACATAGATAAGGAGTCAACATAATAAATAAGTAGTAGTCAACAGAGATAAGTAGTCAACAGAGATAAGTAGTCAACAAAATAAATAAGTAGTAGTCAACATAAATAAGTAGTCAACATAAATAAGTAGTCAACATAATAAAACATAGATAAGTAGTCAACATAATAAAACATAAATAAGTAGTCAACATAATAAAACATAGGGAAGTAGTCAACATAATAAAACATAGATAAGTAGTCAACATAACAAAACACAGATAAGTAGTCAACATAATAAAACATAGATAAGTAGTCAACATAATAAAACATAGATAAGTAGTCAACATAATAAAACATAGATAAGTAGTCAACATAACAAAACATAGAAAAGTAGTCAACATAACAAAACATAGATAAGTAGTCAACATAACAAAACATAGATAAGTAGTCAACATAATAAAACATAGATAAGTAGTCAACATAATAAAACATAAATAAGTAGTCAACATAATAAAACATAGATAAGTAGTCATGTAGTTTTTCAACTTGATGTGCAGTCCAAAACATACACGTCCGAGTGACTGGTCTTCTGGTTCCCCAGAATCCCGCCTATCGCCTAAAGTCGGCCGGGAAACTAAACACATTTTTAGCGGCGAAACAAAAATAAATGTTGTGGCGAAAGTCATGAAGATCAGCGCACGGGAATCCCCACAAGCATTGATCGCATCTCCCTTCTCCAAATGCAGGAGGGGAAGACTACAAGTCCGCCGAGCAGTTCAAGCTCTGTCTCCCCCAGCGTACAAACTACCTGTTCGGCCGTGTAACCGAGAGCCTCCCGGAGATGTACGCCTTCACCCTCTGCATGTGGATCAAGTCCCGCGCCACGCCGGGCATCGGGACACCCTTCTCCTACGGCGTGCCCGGCCAGGCCAACGAGATCGTGCTGATCGAGTGGGGAAACAACCCCATGGAACTGCTCATCAACGACAAGGTGAGCCGTCGCCGCTTCTCCCCATAAAATGGCCGCCGTCGTCGTAACGGTATTTGACGGGCTAGGTGGCTCAACTGCCCTTGGACGTGCGTGACGGAAGGTGGCACCACATCTGCATCAGCTGGACCACCAGGGATGGGCAGTGGGAGGCCTTTCAGGACGGAGAAAGGCAAGGGGGCGGAGACAACCTGGCAGCGTGGCACCCTATTAAACCGGGAGGCGTTATCATCCTGGGCCAAGAGCAGGTATTACGTTACGGCTCACTTAATTGGTGACAATGGACCTTATGTATAAATAGCAGGAAGGCGCGGGTTATTTAGAAAGAGACACTGTCTTATCTATAATCCTTATAAAGCGTTATTTATGGGTGTATGTTAAGATTCTCTCGCTACGTTTGTCCAAACCGGGCAACATACAGAGTTGCATTTTTTTATGGTGGTCAGAAACAGCTGTCCGATTCTAATACACGAGTGATTGCTTCTCTAAGTGTGTAAACTTAAGCTTCCTGTGGGGGCCATATTCAATGATTTTGTCATTTGCCAAATAAAAAAAGGGCAGCGGTCCCTGATGTAACATATATAGTGTGTATATATACATATATATTAGGTCTAATAATAATAAATATAATAAAAATAAAATAACCAAATAAATAATATCGTATCAAATTCAGCTTGTCGCTAATAAAGAGCATTTTGTGTTCTGGAAAACTCTCATTTCAATCAGCTATCATGAATTCAAATGAGTAAATGTATAATATGGATGAATATATATTGAAGGTGGGTCTTGTTATACCATAATGCTGCGCAGACATCCAACAACAAGAAAAATAGTCGGACTTGAGTAAAAACCTGCCAATCAAAACTAACTAATGTTTTCAGAAGATTGACGCGCAAATCCCCCAATCATCCTTAACAACGTTGCTGTCTCCAGGATGTCGTCGGCGGACGCTTTGACGCCGGACAGGCCTTTGTGGGCGAACTGAGTCAAGTCAACGTCTGGGACCGTCTCCTGAAACCGGCCGAGATCCAGTCCATGGCCAACTGTACCTCGTACTTGCCGGGTAACGTGATCTCGTGGCTCGCGGCGAACGTGGAGGTGTTTGGGCGGGGTGCCTTCAAGAGGCCCTTGGAGATGTGTCAAGAGAGGCTGCCTAATAACTAAGCGTCTGCCTTAGCAACCATGTCCGACCATTCGTTTTTTTCCCCCCCTCCAAACTGTGAAAAGCTCATGTTGGAAAATAACCGTGCCGTAGATAGCTTTATTTTTGGTGTCGAATCAGTAGACCGTAGACCCACGCCGCCATTCGGAGGGAGCCGGACTCGGCCTGACATGTGAGCTGCCGTTGCGTGCCGTCCAGGAGAGAGTCGGATAGGAGATTATCTCCAAGGTCTGGCTAATGTTATGTCTATTGCTTAACGGGGGAAATCGGCTTGGAGCCAAAATCAATCACATGGCGTATCCTGAAGTGATTAGTTCGGAAAGTCGCTCTTTGGGAGAAATAAAAAGAAATAAAACATCAATAGGGGCATTAAGCCTGCAATTAGACGGTCAATTTTAACAGTGCTTTCCTCCCTTGCCTTGTCCATTTTGAAAAAAACCCTATTTAAATGGAGAATTGTGTTCATGGCGGACTGGTTTCTTGTTATAAAACACTGTAAATGTGTGGACAGTATTTATTATTGTTAGTATAAGAACAATGGAGGTCTACTTTTAATATACTACACGTGTGTGTGTTGTAGTAGTGTACGTACCGGCAAGTGTTTTTTCAAAATGTGTAGCTGTTTTGCACTTTTAATGCTACATAATTGTTCGTGTGGCCTTTGTAGGGACTCAAGTGCCATTTTGTATGTATTATCAAATTAATTTGATATTAAATGTGCAATTTAAAAAGAGATGATGCCACAACAGGTATTTGTGGGGGGTAACAATAATAAAATAACTGCTTATCAATGCTAAACTGAACACAAATAAATATTGGTGTTGTCCAACGTACCTATTTTTTTTTCAAAATGTTGCGACTTTTTCACGGAACAGGTTGAAGAAACCTCTTAAGCTCATTTGTGGTGAGTCATTGAATAGAAAAAGGACTCCGTTTAAGCATATGGCTCACCCACGCGTTTACGCTCTGTTTAAATTCATTAGTTAGTGGTAAATGTCAGGTACAATAAGATACGTGGGTGTGACATAAGTAGTACATATCGTCGGCTGAGTGGGATCTTTTAAGCGAGCTGACCCGGCTTCAGGACGACAGCAGGTGGCACGGGTGGCATTAGCGACGCTTAAAAGAGGGAGAGGCCAAAAGGTCAACGGTGGCATGGCTTGACGTTGCTTGTTCGGGTTCTTTATAGCAATAAAATACTGAATTTAGATTTGAATCGCTTGTATAAACTGCATTTCATTGGGTTTTTTTCTACTTGGTGGTTGATATGTACAGTAATCCCTCGGTTATCGCGGTTAATGTGGATCAGACATAGCCGCTATAAGCGAAAAATAGCAAAGTAGGGTCACCCCTATTTAAAAAAAATATAATATATATAATACATATTTAAAAAAAATATAATATATATTATATATATATTAAAAAAATCTATAATATATATTTTAAAAAAATATAATATATATAATATATATTTAAAAATATACATATATAATATATATTTAAAAAAATATAATATATATTAAAAAAAAATATAATATATATATATTTTTTTTACTTCAGTGCTGAGTTCTAGTAGCAAGTGGAGGAAAGGGGAGTTGTTTACTCGTTTGAGCATGGATTTTCACATTTTTTTATTATTTTACAAAAAAAAATTAACAAAAAACATTTCCCCCAGAAAAAAACGGCGATGTCGTGAAGCCGCGATATTCGAGGGATTACTGTACTGGCAAACCGTCTCTAATCTAAAAAATCCCAACCTCCCCACTGACGACACTAATGAGGATTGATAGACATTTTCAAGACATGACGTTACCACAGATGAGATGCGTCAGTCTTTAATTAATGTTTCAATTAATTTGCCATGTTGTTGGTTCACATCATCAATTTGGAGGCAAAGCATTGGCGCGAAATTATAATGACAATTAAATGCGTTCAGTTGGAAAATGAAGTGTTTTAGTCGGTTCGAGCAGAAAAGCTATTATACTTGGATTGAACGTTCATTGGCTAAATTGTTGTTTTAGTTGAAGTACTTTAGCATGAATGTTTGATGAGGATCTAAAGAGGGTTTGAATTGGTCACGGATGACCGTTAGACATGAAGACGGTAAAATTTAAATGTGTTTTAGAGTAAATATACAGTGGCTTACGGAATAACTACTTAGGCTACTTTAACACTCGGCACAAGTGGAGGTCAAGGTTGAAGATTACCTTAGCAACCAGCGACCGGCTCCCCCGCTGCGTCTCCGTCAGGACACGCTCATTAGGAATGTCAGCATAATTAATGAACGAGGACAAGCTGTCATTAGAAAGTCGCTTGAATAACTGCGCCATTTTTCATCGCAGCTGGCAAACTGTCCTCAATTCTCATCATAAATATGCTTTCTTTTCTTAACATCATTGACCTTCTACTGTATTTTCTAACATTTGTCGTTAGTTTTTCGTGTAACATCAAATCCCCCTCCCCACACAGTAAAGCACACATTTTCAAGGAATGCCAATCTTTCCGTTTTATTTGCAAAAAGATAAATGCAAAAATAAAAACAAAGAAATATTAAAACAGACTTTACTGATCACTAGCTACATTTTTTTTAGGACAAACACGGAGTGCATTATAAGCCACCTTTATGAAAGTTAATAATTCATGAGCTCTTCAGCTTGAGCACTGTGGGTTGCTAATTGATTGGTTTTTACACAAATAATGTCATAGATACACGATGCTGTCATCATTGTGAATCGGCAGGAATATTGAATTGAATGGAATATGTACCCTGAAATATGTACATTATATCAGAGGCAATTTAGCATATTCATACCTGTCAACCTCTGCCGATAACTGCCCTTATAAATGATTATGATTCCCCTTACAAACCCCCAAAAAACCTTACAAACACCGTAACTAGCAACTTTCACGTCTTTATTGCAAGGGACACAGAATGAGAATTGAGTGCCTCTTAACGATGCTTTAATCCAGCCTGCAGCATATTCACCTTGAAGTAACTCCCATTCTTTCTGGTGTCGACCCGATCCTTGAGTTCTTCGTTTCTTACTAGGTGGCTCCTCCGTGCTTGCTTCCACGATATTTACTCTATGTATATCTACGCATGTCATCCTTTATCGATATTGCCGTACGCACCGCTAAAAAAATACATACGATTGAGGATCATTTTTGCTGGTATACCGTGACAATAGTAACGATCGATGACAGTAGCGTCGTTGGCTACCAGCCTACGAGACTATCTGGATTTTAGCCAAAACGGTCTTGTTTAGATCGGTTTTCATAAATATTGGCGATTTTTTTTAAGATTATTTTTTTTCCCCGTACAAAAGTCGGTGTACGGCGTACATGATTTGAAATGGTAAAAAAAACTTATAAAATACGTATAAAACGTACAAGTTGACAGGTATGCATATTAGAAATCCTATTCCGCCTTATTGAGGAACTAGAATGCTTAAGTGTAGTAGTGCATCCCATTGGGCACCCACAGTGGTTCTTTCTCTTCTCTTTCAACGCGTGACACGTTGAAAACAATTCTGCCCTGGCCATCGGTGGTTTTTTTCAGGAACACAGCATTGCTGGAAACTGAGATCTGAAAACAGGAACACAAAATTGTTCTTAGTGAATTATTTCAGATAAAATTCATGGACTGATTTCATCTCATAGGTTCCAAAATATTGAATATATCTGTAAAATGTGTCGAATGGAATGTATTGTTATTAGTATTCCAAATATTACACGCAATTAGAAGATAACTTGATGGGTAAATAATAAAAATAAGCTTGGGTAATATCAGGAAAAAACAAAAATCGCAGGATTTCTGGTATAATTAAAGAGTTCGCTTAACATGTTGCAATGTGGAATGGAATGGATCAGGGGCGGAGCTTAGGGGGGACGGTGGTGGGCAGACGCTCCCGGGAACCGGCCTCTAGGGGGCTCAGTTTTAGGATGGAAAGGGGCATGGTTTGGTGAGAGGAAAGTAGGTAGATGATGTGTAGCAATAATCTAGTTTTTGTTGTTACAATAATTATTTTGTCAATTGTTTATCGGCAAACATTTAAGAATAACTTGTTTTTGTGCAAAATCTTTTTGGTTCTCGTACCTGAGATCTGTTGTAGTACCGAGGATGACAGGCGATGACCGTGATGAAGGAGAAAGTTGTCACCAAAATGGCGGCGCAGGACAGGATGAAGAACATGTTAGTGTTGTCTGGAATTTAAAAAAAACAGCCCATATTAATCGGTGAAGAATTTCATTTCAACAACATAGTTTTGCTTGTCGGCTGTCGTTCCTCAACTTTAATTTATGTCCAAGAATGGTAAGCTTTGGCACCATCGTAAGCAAATCAATTGAGCGAAGCTAACGATTGGAGGCGTGTCAGAACTTTGTAGGCGATACGGACACATTCTTTCGTTTGGATTGGCCTTTTTTTTACCTCTGGAACTTATGCAGCAGAACAGCAAATTGAACTTTTTATCCAAAACACCTCGTGACACAGCAAAACACTGAAAATCCTTGTTGTTATTTTAAATCCATCAATAATGACTAACATTTCACTTACTTCCATAACTAGCACATAAAACAAGAATTTATTAACTTTCCTCTTGAAATCGAAAATATGTTGTTATGCAAAACACTACCACTTTTGTCCACATGCGTCGCCAAAGTCACAGAAAATAATCTACCCAATACCGCATCTAAAAACTAAACTACAGCCAATTGACACTTTGATGTTATTTAAATTTTGAGCGACCCAAATTTAATAATTTGGTGTTCTGTTATGCAAAACACTACCACTTTTGTCCACAGGCGTCGCCAAAATCACAGAAAACAATCTACCCATACCGGATCTAAAAAAAAACTAGAGAAAATTGACACTTTGAGGTTTTATTTCTTTTTAGCGACCCAATTTTAGTAATTTGGTGTTCTGTTATACAAAACACTACCACTTTTGTCCACAGGTGTCGCTAAAATCACAGAAAACAATCTACCCATACCGCATCATAAAAAAACTATAGCCAATTGACACTTTGACCTCTTTTTTTAATCATTTTTAGCGATCTAAATTTAGTAAAAATTCCCTACCTTTATCCAAGAAGATCTTTTCTTAAAGACAAGTCTTATCATTAGTGTTAAAGTCCCCAAAAATGTGGCCATTTTAGCTATCATCTTCTGACTTTTTTCTCCCTAACGCATGTGTGGATGTGTGTGTGTTTTACTCACTATTTTTCCTAACAAAGAGACTGAAGGAGGTCTCCATCTTGCTGACGTCATTGCGGACGCTGATGTTCAGGCAGTGAACGCCGGCTGAGGTGAAAGTGTGGTTGAGCCACAAGGTGTTCTCGTACAGCATGGTCAGCGTACAACCCCCAGTTGTGTCGGGCACGCAGTTGTGGAGGAAGCTCCAGCACACCCACATCGGGGGACTAAAAGACACAATAATACGTAACTTAGCTTTTTATTCCAAGTCGAAATAGGACGGCGAGAGGAAATTTACTGTACCTCCCATCCACATGGAAAGCAAGACCGGTGTTTTTTGACATCTCGTAATCCGGGGGGCCTTTCAACTCAATGCTTTTGATGGCATCTGGAAATGCATCATTTTAAAAAATGTATCATTCCAAAAAAAAGAAAAAATGTGTAAAGAGAATGTCCTAATACACACTTTTCTGATTTTAGTCCTATTGGCCAAATATTTGATACAGTTTTGCGCAATGGAATATTTTGTTTCCCTGATCATTTAAAAATGATTTTTCAGACATTATATTTTTCCCTGATCATTTCAAAATGATTTTTCAGACATTATATTTTTCCCTGATCATTTAGAAATGATTTTTCAGACATTATATTTTCCCCTGATCATTTAAAAATGATTTTTCAGACATTAAATTTTTCCCTGATCATTTAAAAATGATTTTTTTAAATGATTTTTCAGACATGATATTTTTCCCTGATCATTTAAAAATGATTTTTCAGACATGATATTTTTCCCTGATCATTTAAAATGATTTTTCAGATATGATATTTTTCCCTGATCATTTAAAAATGATTTTTCAGACATTATATTTTCCCCTGATCATTTAAAAATGATTTTCAGATGTTATATTTTTCCCTGATCATTTAAAAATGATTTTTTTAGACATTATATTTTTCATTTTGGAGCATTTTTGTTCCCCAGGACCAGAATTGAACGTAATTTTAATTTGCTAGCCTTGAAGCGTTAAGACACCAATTTGCATTGATGCCATTGGACAAAGTGTAAATAATTTCGGACTATTTTCATTATGTTTTAGTACAACTGTGAACAACCGTTATTAAGGCCAACATATTCCATAAACAATACAAACCAAGTACTTGAATATCCTTGGAGTAAATTCCAGTCAATGGCGGTTCGTATTGGGCGATACGAACCCCAATTTTCAGCCGAAGTGTATAATTCCCAGATGCGCCGTAGTGGTAGCGAACAACAGGCTCAGTCCCCCGAATCACCTCTCTGAAACCCCCCGAATAAAAACAAGAATCGCTGAGAGAATGCCAATATTCTGCAAACACGATATTGGGTAAGAGGGCCGTACCCGTTCCCTAAATCCCACGTGAAGCTGAAATTCGCCATCGTGAAATTCCGATGTGGATCGGAAAGTTCAAAGGTGGTCTCGGTGGGGACGTCGGTGGCCAGTTCTCCGGTGTCCCTTACGTAGGTGGCCTTTCCGTCCATTTGATGGAAAATCAGCTTGCCGGCAATGTTTTCTGTTTCAATAGAAATATGACGTGTTTATTGGGATACGTTTAAAACGGTCGAAAATGAACGTACCCAAATCGGTGAGAGGTTCGGTTGACTCTGCCACACCCAGGAAAAATTGGAGAATGAGGAATAACAGTCTTCTAGAATAGTAAAATCCAGTTAAAGAAATATTTGAAACATATGAAATTAATAATAGTTTACCTCAACATGCTGGATGACCTGAAAAAATAAAGTATTCCCATAAAAATAGCACTCAGAGGAAGAGACAAAGTGCATATGAGACTTTGGAGATCTTCTCAACAGCCAATCAGCTACGCTGGACAGAAGCTTGAAATTGCTACCATGAGTTGCAGTCATGTGTCCATTCAGTAAGAATGACACTTTTGACATGAAAGCTAAAGTTTGAGTATTAATTTACTAAAGTTTTTTTCCTGACAACTTCTGCAAGAGGAAGTATGTTTGTATATTTTTTTTTTGCAGGTAATAGGGTGTAAAACTGTTTAATTTTCATTGGCAAAGTGAAGTAAGGTCACATTTTTGTCGCATGGTGGTGCTAAAATCAATCAGAATAAGGACAAGGGAACTTTGTATGATTTTGATGTTATTAAAGAATAGCATTGGCTCTATATAAGTTATTCTAAAGATTTATTAATACTCTTTTATCTGTTAAATTGCTGTTAAAATGCGAAATATTATAACATATTATATTGTACACACATTACTTGAATGGCAGTTACTTAATTCCTTTCTCTGTCCATTAGCCAACAAAAAGGTTCCATGTTTGACTTTGTAATTGGATTTTTTTTCAGTTTTAAATTGTAATTAAAACATTTAAAATACTACTATGTATTATCCCCCTAGTTAAACTTTCTCGATTGGTACTGTAGTGCAACCTAGTGGCTATTCTAACTGATACATGGGCATTTAAGTCTACCAAGTTGTCTTTAAGATAATAGTATTTCAAAAAAAGTTAGTTTAATTTGTCATAATTATACAAACTTCCAAACATTACAACTTAGCTTCTATTTTGTTCTTCCAGATTCAATTTTTTGAGTTATACATTCCATTTTCCCCATCTATTGGTCTCAAAATTGAGTCTATTCTATGTATTGAAGCAGTGTTTATATAGTACTTCATAATTATTTTTACAGGTCACATAGATTCTTACCCGAATTCCAATTAATAATAATAATATCAATTTCCAGGTCACCCATTTAACTTTAATTGGCTGCCATTGACAACCACAAAAATCGAACCCATCTTAACTTGGAAGGACGAATGTCAACAAAATAAATTCAAAACATTTCTTACGATCCCCCAACACACACACACACACACACACACACACACACACACACAAACACACACACACACACAAACACACATACACACACAAACATACACACAAACACACACACACAAACACACCCCTTTTTATTTCCATAATTCACCAGTTGCGCCTCAGTCCTATGACGTCACAGCCCCACCCCTGAATCTGCGTCCCTTTCAGCAAGTGTGTGTGTAACGAGTCTGTCTATACACACACACACACACACACACACACACACGTGCGAAGCAAGAGGTGCATGCTGGAGCAATTCTCCTGTTCGACTGACTCCCAGGATTATTATTATTATCCTTGTTTTTGAACTGAACAGTCCCCCCCACCCATCTATTTTTCATTTTTGGGTTGGGGACACACGTTTGTCTCTCTTGTCCACCTCCAAAAATGTCTGGAACTCCGCAGGACGTCAGTAAACTCACCGAGCTTACTTATAAGGTGAGTCTACCTACAAATATTCATCATTTCTGGCAGCCATTTGTCATTCTATATCCTCATGAATCATTTTTTTCAGAGGAATTCTTCTATAATATGAAATCAAAAGCAATGACTTGACTTGGTGGAACTGAATTTCCCGTGGCTTTTCTTTAGAATTTTGTATTTTTAAAGGGTTGATGCGTATTTGACGTGCCATGGTGCAAAACACGTTAGACGGAAGCGCTGGTATATTTAGCTGTCAAGCGACAAAAAGCCATTCTGGAATGTCACGCCCTGTTATTATTGCCTGCTGGTGCATCACTTTGTTGGAAAGTGTGATCAGAGCAACGTGCCAGTCGAGCGTGGATGGATGCTAATATTTACATTTCATCTCATTTAATCCAATCCGGCTGCCTACACGTTTATTTTTTTATTTTTTTCAGGGTTGAGACACTTCAGGAAGCGTTAACAGGCCAATTTGTTGTTGTTAAACGCTCCCGAGCAATTGTAAAAAAACATTATAATGTCACTGACATCACATAAATTAAAGGAAAGTTATAAGGTCGATCGTTTTGTTTGGTTTGTGTAGCTGCATTCCATTAGAATTAAAAAAAATGAACTAGAACTTCAAATTAAGAAGAATAATGTCTTTAAATCAGAGTATGGTATTTTCCGGACTATAGGTTGCACTTTTTTTCATAGTTTGTCTGGGCCTGCAACTTATTTGTGTCTCTTATTTTGTCATTTTGACTGCTAACCGTTTATGTTGTGTTTTTCAGTCTGTCTATTAACATTAAGCGGTGGACCATTTTGTTTTATTTTACTATTACTTTAATGTACTATGTTTGTTCTAGGTACGTGCCCCTCCAAAATGCAATTCGTAGTCCAGTGCAACTTTTTCGTGATCATTATCATCATATTTTGGCTAGTGCGGCTTATACTCGGGTATGAAAATCATTATGATATGTTCGCAAATCTAAAAACTATCAAACCTCCATAAATAAATATCTTGACATGACAATTAAAGCTTTAAACATCTATAAAAACCAATCAAAATAATGCATTCACATCAAGAATCCTACATATGGCCTGCTTTTATTTTGAAGCTGAACCCCAAATGGCCCTAGGACCTGAATTTGAGCACCCCTGATCTAATCAGCCGTCTTGATTAGACTCGAGTTTGGCTTCTCCTGATCAACGACTACGAATAATCTGAAGGAGAAATCTGGGAGCAAAAGTCCAGACATGCCCGAGTTTCAGTGGTACGGAACAAGAGGAGAAAAAACTGAAAAACAACAAAACAACCCCCCCCCGCCCCAAAAACCAGAACCTGTTTCCTTTCTCTCCACTCCATTCTACACTTTTCTCATTGTAAAGTCATACCGGCCTCCCCATTGTTCCTCCCGGGTGTGTCGGGAGTGCAAGACGGGGAGGAGAACGGCCCGTGACTGCTCAGGCATTTCAATGGAGAGGACGGGGCGGGGGTGCCAGGCGCGAGGAGACTCTAGACTTTGCTCTTTACGGGGAGTGTAAAGGAATACATCAGAGGTCAAGTTAAAGATTGAATTTTTTTATTGCGGCGGCATTTAAAGAGCAAGCGGTCTGCACGTGGACCGGACTCCTGCTATAAAAAAATACGTCAACAACTTGATCGATGGAGCGCACGTGAAATGGGATGGACTGGTGGACCAGGTCCCGGGTTTTCGTTTTTAGATCGATAACGAAAAGGCCACACTGCTGGTTTTTGTTCTCGTCACTCTCCAAAAAGTTTAGTTGAGCTGATTATTCATTTCAAAATGTAATAGTTTGATTTTCATGTGCTATCCGGTTGTTTTGTTGGTTTTGGAGCGGTGGAATTAATCAAAAAACAACATTTAGATTAGATTAGACCTTTATTTCATCCTGTATTCGGGAAATTTCTTGGTTTTGTAGAGACACGAGACACACAAGACATTGTAGACCTAGTTAAAAAAAACTGGAGCCACACACGGGAAGTCCGCAAGGTGCTTGCAGTGATCGGTTCCGGTTCTGAATATTCTTTTTCAGGGACTTATAAATTAAAATTACATTTTCGTACACTCTACTTTCGGATTGTTTTGCATTCCAGGTTTGTTTTGTTGACTTTTAGGGTTCCGAGGACCTGACAAAAAAACTACCGTATTTTCACGACTATAAGGCGCACTTAAAAGTCTTAAATTGTCTCCAAAATAGACAGGGCGCCTTATAATCCAGTGCGCCTTACATATGGGAAAAAAATTAAAACGTGTCATTCATTGAGGGTGCGCCTTATAGTCGTAAAAATACGGTAAATGAATTCTGGGATAGACCTCAGCAGACCTGTGACTTTAATGAGGACACGATTGTTTGACTTTGCCCATAATTTGTCGACCTTTGCCAGAATGTGATGGACCAGTTCAACCCGAGCTTGAGGAACCTGGTCAACCTGGGGAAAAGCTACGAAAAGTCCGTCACGGGTAAGAAAACTAAAGTTTTGCGGAATATTTCAAGCCGATGCCAGGTGAGCTGACCTTATTCCAGATCCCTGGTTCTTATTTTAGTCCAAGTTCATTCAGTAAATGTACAAAATTGTAACGAGTACTTCAGCAGATGAAGTTCTAGCTTGCCTAGCGTGTGGTTGATCTGCTGCTAAATCTGCTCACGGGTTATCAAGATGTTTCACTTTGGTATTTCGCAGGCATGACCGTCGCCGGGAAGGCCTACTTTGATGCCATCGGGAAAATCGGAGAAAATGCTACCATGTCTCCAGTGTCGAGGGAACTTGGTAAGTTGCGTATTTTTACGATCCACCGATTTGCAAATCGTTGGCGACGATACAAGTGCCCGAGAATGTGTTGCCATGTTGTTTCATCTTAAGAAAATTGTGTTGCAATCATTGTTATTCCTCACCATGCCTTTGAACCAAAGTTTTTCTATTGCAACGTGTGAAAGGATGAAATGTCAGACGGACAAAATCGAAAATAATAGATGGAATGGGGTGTGTGCGTATCTGGCAAGAAGAGAACAATGTAACTGTTTACTTGAAATCACTCGGGGGAAATCCATTCCATCTTCTTTGTTCAATCTCATTTCAAACATTTGGCTGATTAGAACAATATTTTAGCATACAGCGCTTTCCTGAAAATGTGGATGTGTTCTGACGTTTAAATCTGCTCAAAATAAGACGGGAAGTTGGTATTGGATCTCATTGGAGTGAGGCCAGAGTCTGGTTCTTTCACGAAGGTTTTGGGTTTGAAGACCTTGCGAGGAATAATGATAGCACTTAAGTTCAGCAAGTTCTTCAATCATAACGACTCGCCGCAATGCTCTGGTGCAAAAATGCACGGGTGGTTGCACACGGTCCCTACCGGGGAGGGCTGGGGGGGGGGGACTATTTGACGGGAGGGTGTGAATTCTCTAGCAGTCTGCGGCGGTCGTCATACGGCAAACATGCTGGGTAAACACGAGACTGTCTTCTCACCACTGAGCCTTTCTTACGGCCTACGTTGACTCGCCCTGATCCACCAAATGTCCGCCTATTTTTGGAACCGCGCTGCAGAGTGGAGCGGAATTTGTTCTGGTGGTTGTGTCGGGGTTCGAACGTTTGGATCGGGTCTTTAGTATGGGTACCTGTCGCTAATTTGCATGTCAAATGAAACTGTCCGCAGATGGGAATGTCAGTTTGGACGGTTGTTTGGGAATGTGTTTGGCATTCGCAAATAGACTTGTTGCCAGATTTTTGGGGGGTGGGGCTTATCGTTAATTAGTGGCAAAAAATGCATCTATTCCCTGTCTTTGTGCTCACGCAAAAACAAGTCCGATTCAATTTTACTGCTTTGCTTAATTGTTTAATTAAAGTTGGAATAGTTTGTTTTGAAAGTGCTTTATTTAGTTGCATTCATGAGTTGATACACTGCCCCCTGTTGGACATGCAAAAGTGATTCTTGTTCAATTTTACTGCTTTGCTTAATCGTTGAATTAATGTTGAAATGGTTTGTTTTGAAAGTGCTTTATTTAGTTCCATTCGTTTGAGTTGATACACCCCCCCCCCCCCCCCTGTTGGAAACAGCGTATATTGCATAATTCTCAACTAGCATAAGCATCGTAAATAGGCAGCGCTAGCTCCTGGAATATAAAAATATCATAAAACAGCAACAATTATCAAATTCATATCTTTGTCTAACAAATCATGGGATAAAGGTTTGCGTATATTTTTGAAAAAAGTAATTTATATCTCATTGACAATCCCCCCAAAAAACCTTGAACCAAAAAAATGCGATAAATAGACCCCAAATTAAACCATTCAAGCCACCGCATATTTTCCACAAAGCGACTTCTTTACTCTCTTATCCCGATTTCCAGATAACTGACGGAAAAACGCGGGTGTGGCAGGTCCGAGGACCAAAACCTTTGGATCGTGACGTGCACGGTTTGTGGTCACATGGGATCGCGCAGAAAAACACACCGTGCCTGCGTGGGCGAGCTCAGCGATGCGTTTGATTGGAGGGCTCGGTGCCAGTTGAAAGAACAAATGATGTGTGTAGTGCGCTGGGTAAAAAGAGGAAGGGCTGTCAAGGGTGAAATCAACTCATAAAAACCACTAACTTCCCCTCGCATTGCGCCGTAATCGTATTGGATGTCGAATCGTCAACAGCTTATTCATCGGAGGGCCATAGCACTTTCACTAGGCTCCCCTAGGGGTGTGTTTGTTTCCTCCTTGCTCGTCTTGTAAATATCCTGTCAGACTGGCATTTGATACATACGTGGAACCAGTTTTCCGTTTAGACTCGCTCGTGTGTGGAGGCGTCCCGATCATGTTTTTGCACCCGAGTCCGGGTCATCTGACTTTGATTACCTATCCGATATCTGGATAATTGTTTTATTGCAATATATACAATGTTGTCTAGCCAATAAAACAACTCATTTTCCATTCAGTTTCACTATATGGAAAATGTTGGTTACTGTATTTTTTCCTCGCAATAGGTCGTATTTTTTGCTAAAAAAGATGACTGAATCGAGGGTACGGCTTATATGCGCATAAATTAGACTTGCACGAAACTGCAAGGTGACAAAGACGAAATAATGCAAGACGATGCAGACGATACGGTGATTTATTTCAAAATAGAGAAAAGATTGAAAAGATAAAACGCTAAACAATATTTATTTTGATGTCTATGAATGAAATTCAAGAAAAAAATGTATCTGGCATAAAACGTGAAAAGTCTCACTCTGGATGGCAAACTAGACTGCTACACATTTCCTGGTTGTACTGGTCACATGACTTCCTTTTTGAATTTGTCTATGTGCACCCAATAAGGAATGAGAAATCCAGCAATGGATTTATACAGTATCTCAGAAATTCCACTTGTGATGATTTTTCTTACGCTTTTCCCTTTAAAGCACTGATGTCAAAGTGGCGGCCCGGGGGCCAAATCTGGCCCGCCGCATCATTTTGTGTAGCCCGGGAAAGTAAATGATGAGTGCCGACTTTCTGTTTTAGGATCAAATTAAAATGAAGAGTATAGATATATATTAAATTTCCTGATTTTCCCCCTTTTAAATCAATAATTGTAATTTTTTAATCCATTTTCTGTGTTTTTAGTTCAAAAATCATTTTGTAAAATCTAAAAATATATAAAAAAAAAAAAGCTAAAATAAACATTGTTTTAGATCTATAAGAAACGGTATATTCAGGGCTTTTAAATATTGACGTTAACCCGGCCCGCGAACCAACCCGAGTCTGACACCCCTGCTTTAAAGTAACACATCCCCATTAAAACCACGAATATGGAGGGGAAAATTCTGAACCAGGGGGTGTCTTATACACGAAAAACTGTAAAATTCAACCATTTTAGGGCCATTTTAAGGGTACGGCTTATACGCAGAGGCGGCTTATATGCGAGAAAATACGGTCGTTCAAACCATCCATTTTTTGGCTTTCGCATTTCTTCAGTTTGTCCCGAACAGAGTCGAATTGCCAACTGCAAATTGAACTGATATTTTCATGTATTTTTTTTTAGAGCAGTGCAATATATTGCCGCCTCAGTTTTTCTTTTTTACACCCTATTAAAAGCTGCAGGTGCACAGCGACCTCTTTGACCCCGTTCGCTCGCTCGTTCTCAGCCGCAATCTCGAGCCGCGACGTGGAGGTCGGTGGCGCGATGCCCCGTAGTACCGAGCGTAAAACCCACCCATCCCCTACGGGGAGGACAAAGACGGCATTTACTGGTGCTTTCTAGTGACCTTCAGAGGCCAATGTTATTGTAGCTGGACGCTGCTTTTTTGGGGGGGCGGCTGAAGTAGCGCTCTGTACGGAGATGTTTGTTTGCTCAGAGTGGAGTGTGTGTGTGTGTGGGTTCTATTTTGGGTGGTTTGCTGACAAGCGTTCGGAAAAAAAAAATTCTGGTTGAATTGGGACATTCAGACTTTGCTGGTTTACTGAAGAAGAAGGTCAAAGGTGAAATTTGAAAGCCAAAGGTCACTTATGTGGTATTCTTAATGGAAGTGGAATTTTACTTTAAGTGAGATAAGATGATGGTCTGGAAAATTTTGGAAAATATTTGCTTTCCTGGGATGTCATTGGAAAACAAAAAAATTAAGCCAATTGGCGACAATGTTTATTTTTTAAAAATTGATTATGGAAAAAAATGCAAATGTGCCACTTCCTTTTCAGCACACGTCACTTCCTCATTTTTATTTATTGCTTAGGCAAAGTTAAATTCATGACCTTATTGTTATTTAATCCCCACATAACGTAGTTCTGTCCAATTGCAGTTGATCGGACTTCCGAACTTTACGACATTTGCACAGGCCTTTTGTCCAAAACCTCCAAAAACTGAAGACCACGATCCTCTATCCCAAAAACTAAATTCAAATATCACTTTAAATTATTTTTAATGGAGCCAAATTGAGTTCAATCTGACTACTTTTATCCAGAAAAGCAGTTTTCTAATAGACTAGGGTCAATTTAAAACCCTCCAAAAACTCATTGTTGGTGAGAAGAGCTTTTTTTTGACACCCGAGTGGGGAATTTGTTTTGGGAAATACCTGGAGAGCTCCCGTTTTCTGGCCTTCCGTGGCTTCATCCATTATGTGGGTGGACACCGGGCAAATGTTTACGTAAGCTGGACGCCCGCTAGCCAACTTGGAGTCTAGATTTCACCTCATTGTGGTGGCCTAGTGCTTATTTACAATTGGCCGCCAGCGTGTACAGTGTTGACTCGCTGCCATTGTCTGATGCCACATGCTGTTCTGCAGTCTGGATCTGAATGGAGACCCTTCTAAATAGAAGTACCAGAACTATACACGCCGATTGTTTGACGGAGATTGACAGCTGTTTACATATTGAAAGAAGGAGATGAGTCATTTGGGGTGCACGGGGGGTTTAAATGATATCAAATTGGGCTCATTTTCAAAAGATTGGAGTCGTTTTTTTTAATGTATATTGTATTTATTTTTGAAATATTATAAAGTTGACGGGAATATGAATGAAAATTGAGTTCATGATTTAATAAGACTTGTTATGTTCTAGGTATGGTTCTGATTGAGATTGCAGATGTCCATAAAAAGATCCATTTTGAGATGGAACAAAATGTAAGTAGTCCCGACAGCCTTTTTAAACAAAATAAATAAATATATTTCAACCGAATATAGCCTTGAAGAGCAATAAAATGTGTTAATATTTGTTCAAATTCTCCCACTGGTGAACCAGAAAAAGTTATTATTCATATTCAGTGTTACGAGAAATCGTTTTTTTTTTTTCACATTTACATAAAATAAACCTTCCACAGTTATGCATGAGCTTTTTTTTAGCATCTATCTGAAAATTAATGTGATTAAAGTTGTTATCGTATAAATCTCCAGAAGATTCTACTTTTATTCTGCGGATATTTTTTTCATCGGGCACACGTTGGACGAAAATGAGAAAAACAGATGTCGAAGATAAACAACTTTTAGACTAAAATAAACCCACTTTGCATCACTTTTCTGTCATTTAAAAATGTAGAAACGGTGCAAGAACATTTTTCAAGTGGAGTCAAGCTCCTTAATTCTCAGATTTTTGCTTCAGGCTGAAATACTAAGAATATTTACGCGTGTCAAACGTCCGTCTGTCTGACTGCGACATGACATTCTTCGGATTTGAAGCACGCCGTCCTAAAATATCTCCTTGGCGTCGTCATCGTCCCATGACAATTACGGTCGGTAATTTTTAACCAGGAAGCTTTTAAAAATCCATTATAACGACACCCTCTTATCATAATAATGCCACGTCACAAATCTGTGTTTCTCGGAAAGGCCTGACAAAAGAATGAACCGCAATAATGCTTTTATATTTTTATTTTTGGTCTTTTATGACGGCAGCTCAAGCGATTCCACCAAGAAGTTCTCAGCGAGCTGGAAAAGAAGACGGAAATGGACGTCAAGTACATGAACGTGAGTGCCTCAAAGTCAAAAAATTGAAGCGACAATTAGAAGTACTGGTCAACATAGTCCGATGAATCGCTTCATATATACACCACACATCGTAGATACACTAAAACATCGTATGAATGAGGAAAAAAAGATGTATTTAAGGTCAGAAAAATAGTGGAAAAACGGTGGGATATGTTTTTGATGATGTTTCCCAAAAATACGAATAACAGAAATGCGCTGTTGGTTTTATAGGCCACTTTCAAGCGCTACCAATCAGAACACAAGGTGAAGCAAGATTCCCTGGACCGGTCCCAGACCGACTTGAAGAAGCTGAGGAGGAAGAGCCAGGGCAAGCACGTGTCCAAATACGAGATCAAGGAGAATGAGGTGACAACTGACCCCAATACTAAGAAAAACGGGGCTTTTCCAGACCTTTTTCAGACTTTTCCAGACCTTTCCAGACCTTTTTCAGACTTTTCCGGACCTTTCCAGACCCTTTATCAATCTGGGACAGTAGATTCAGGTTTCTGTGAAGGCATGATCCAATTCAGACCTTTTTTGCGGACGGAACCTTAAAAAATAACATACACAGCGGCCATGACTCTTCTTGTCTTACTCGGAAATCCAGCATACCTGTCAAAAAAGCATTCTTTGTTCCATTTTTAAGAGGAAACTAAATGTTTTGTTTTTTTAGACAAATTGACAAGAAGCGTTTTGCCTGTTCAAGTCGATCTTAAAAAATGTCACTGTACCACTTTCGTGCACATAAAGTAAATACAGTAATCCCTCGAATATGGCGGCTTCAACTATCGTGGTTTCACTGCATTTTTTTGGCGACATTTTCTTTTTCTAATTAAATTTTTTGGGGTAAGTTCATAAAAATGTGAAAATCCACGCTGAAACTCGCAAGTGGAAGCCACTCCCCTCCGCTTGCCACTAGGACTAAAAAAAATAGGGGTGAACCTACTTAGCAGTTTTTCGTTTATCGCGGCCATGTCTGGTCTACATTAACCGCGATAATCGAGGGATTACTGTACTTAGGTCCACCGCGAAAATACTTTGCGCGCACCAAGTACTAGTTAAAATTCTTTTCGTAACCCTATCACATATGTTCATCAAAATATTGTTCTTTAAGGCCTGCCTTCTCCTAACTTACCAATTTCTGCCCAGTACATGGAGACCATCTCGTCCCGCCAGATGGACATGGAGAAATTCATCGCCGACGGCTGCCGAGAAGCTCTCCTGGAAGAAAAACGCCGCTTCTGTTTCCTGGCCGACAAACACTGCATGTTCTCCTATCACCTCAGCAACTTTCACGATAAAGTAAGAGCGGACCGGTTCCCTTTCGGGGCCACCTCGGCGAAACCGAACCCGCGTGATCCGTTTGACCGGAAGCTCTACCGTCCTTCCAGGCCAAAGACGTCCTGAACGAAAAACTCCCCGGCTGGCAGGAGATGTGCTGCGATATCGGCAAAGTCCCGGACAACGTCAAGCACATGATCGACGGACGTTCGGCCAATCCGGAGCGATCCATCCTCGCTGACCGTTACAACAGGGTTTGTGTTTGTGGCCGGCCAATCACGGGACGCAATGAAACAAATGACCAATCAGTCATAGCCACGTGGAATTAAGAGGGTTGAATTAACTTAGTTTGCATGTTTTTTGGGATGTGCGAGGAAACCGGAGTACCCAGAGAAAACCCACGCAAGGCCGAGCAGAACATTCAAACCGGACCTGGAATGGAAGCCTCGATCTCATTGAGGAGTAAAAATTGATTACATTAGATTAAACTTTATTCTAATCGAAGGCGAAAATACAACCACAGGAAAAGACATTATAGACCTAAATGGAATAGATAATAAATAAATAAATAAGCGTGCTACACAAAATGAACATTGCAGGGCATAATGAATTAAAATGTCATCCAAATATTATAATCAAGCTGCTAGAAAAATCGTACTATACTGCTGACGTACTCACCAAAATAGCCTTTGGCAAGTAAAAAAAAAAATTGTCCAACCCAAGAGTTTGATCTATTTCCTGTCCTATTACCCGGTAAGAGTGGCCCAATCAGAAACGTGGTTTTGCGGAGCGTCGTTTCGTGTCTTTGGATCATTTAGGCCACTATTTGAAGTGTATGAAAACACAGATATGACGTTTTGTATTCATTCATATTCTTTCTCGTCCCCCCTCAGAACAGCGTTGAGACGGTGGTGATGCCGCCGGCCCCCCCACTGAAGGCGCAGGTTAGCCCCCTGGCCAGCATGTTTACCCCCGAACCCAGATCTCCAACCAGCTCGTCTTTAGAGAACCACTCAGGTAAGGCGGAGTCGCCGAGTCCTCCAATAACGATGGCACTTTTCTTAATGCTTTTCTTAACTATGACATGGATGACATCATTTCTTTATTCTATTGCTACTGCCAGCAATTTTTTTGCGTAGCTCAGCAGAAAACTTTGCACTTGGATAGATCAGCCAGGATGATTCAATCAATCTAAACCTTGTCAATGTTACATCAAGCAAAGAAATATGTAAAACGAAAACAAAACTTGCAAAATCAGCAGAAACGGCCAAATAAAAGACTCGTTAAACATTTATTTCTTATCAGCATTTACGTACGGTGTTTTATGGACTGAATTATAAATAGAATTTAACGATTTATTTGAGTCCATTCGCCAAGCGGATCTGGGATACCGTATTTTTGGACTATAAGCTGCACCAGCTGCAGGTTGCAGTTTTACGAGGGCCATTTTTTGTGGTTCAGAAACCAAGAACAAATGTACGTTAGAGTAAGAATATTAAAATTCAGTATATATGGTGTTGGAGTTATTTGGGGTACTGTTATGTGTGTGTACAACAAAGAAATATTAATTATTATAAGCTTGACGAACGCTTAGTATAATTGTTACCGAAAGACACTTCCCCCTGCAGCTGGCTCCGAGGACATTTAATTGTTTTGCCCTGGATCCGAGGACTGTTGACTTGGATTAAAACCTCGACCCTTCACTCAGTCGCAAGTTCGCAATGAAGATCTGTGAAGGACTCTTAAATTGTTTTGACTTGGAATTCTTCTACAGATGGCTATCGAATCAACCTCCGAAAATACTCGCAAATTGTTTTAAAATAATGTTGCTCGGTTCACCTAATATGGATTTGTTTTGCTGAATTGAGGCTTGCTTGTTTAGATTCTTATGCAGTTGATTGACAGTTGAATTTAGATATTATAGACAATAGTTTTGTTCCGGATTTCTGACCATTTGTGACTACCGTTTGTAGGCGTGTGATTTTGCAAATACGACTTGAATTGTGAACTATGACTTGCATTTCAGACCAGAGCAGCCTGGGTGAGGACAGTCCAACCCGGATCTCAAGTGTGGACTTGAGCAGAACCAGGCGGGTCAGGACCGTCTTTCCACACTCGGCGGGAAACAACGGCACCCTCCTCAGTTTCGACCAGGGGGACGTCATCGCCTTGCTCATAAAAGAAGACAAGGACGGCTGGCTTTATGGCGAATTGGAGAAAACCCGCCGGTAATTCTAATTTTTTTTGTTGCAAAAATTCAAACCAAGCTTTTCCCTATTTTTATCTCAATTCCCAATTGCTGATTTTAACACACTTATTACTGTGCTAATGCATTTGACATAAAAAATAGTTTTAATTGTATCCATCTATCAATCTGTGAAAGAGAAATATATTGAGGGTATATAGTATTGGTTCCAAGACGATTTTCGTAACTTGAAAATTTCGTAAGTAGACGTGTACATTATATGTAAATTCTCTAATTGGTTCCACCGTCCTCCACAACTCCCAACTAAACCCTTTAAAACTGGTCAGTGTCCCAATTTTGTATGAAAAATTGGAGAAAATTATAAGGAAATGGTTTATTAATGTCTTAAAATAAGTAAAGCATATGAAAATGTGCCCTGCGCCGCTGAAACATCTCCCTGCGCGGCCGTGGTAGATCCACTTTGTAGTACATTTTAGACTTTTACGTGTGCCCTATGTGTGTGTGAGTGAAAATATGTGCCCTTAGTAAGAGGAATTCAAAATAAAATAACGGATAAGGAAATGCATTTACTTTTCGGGGATTTCGTATGTCGAGTCACTCATTTGCATATTAAAAATGTGTAACCTGAAACTTTCGTACCTAGAGGCATTCGTAAGTAGAGGTATGACTGTATATTCATATTTCCAGTTTAATAAACACCACCTACTTTTCTTTTTAAAAAAACAACAACACAACATTAACTATATATTTGCGTAACCCGCTTGATGAAATATTGCAAAGTTTGTTTATATTTAGGCTTGTACATCTGACATAGCTATTTCGTAAAGAAATATACTGTCGGAGAATGCGTTTGTTTTTCTTTTCAATTGTGTGCACTCATAGCAACAATCATCCTGCATGACTGACACGTTTTTTTTAACACATTGCTTAAGTGGCACTTCAAGTTCTTGCTTTGTCACAATCAATATATGTTGTCGTATGATACAACACGAGTATTTCAAGTATGGCGGAAGCAACCAACTGCTGTTGTCATTTTTTTTGTACCTCGCAACTTTATGCAATCGGAAAGAACAACTCATTTTGTTTTGATTCTACGGCAGCTTGTGCTATTTGAATCGTGTTTTGCGTGTGTCTTGCTTGGACGATTTCGTATCACGTAGTTTTTGTGTTTCACGAATAATCTAGATGTTTAATGCTGTGTTACTAGTAAATACTCTGTGTCTAACATGATTGTGGATCTCTTAGACGGGGTTGGTTCCCTTCGTCCTACTGCAGACCTTGTGCTGATCCTCACGTATCAAATAGGTAAGAAGGCAATTTATATACTAATATATCAGAAGGTAAATTTGCAATATTTGCCTCTTATTTGAATATCACCCAGCAGCCATTTTGAGAACCCGGCGCGAAGTCCAAGCGTGAGTAGTCTGACCGACCTGGACCAGGACGAGCCGGTGTTGTTGCCGCCGCCGGACTACTCGGACAACTACGCCTCCAGCATGGCGTCGAGAAAGAACGCGGTAAGCATTTCGACCAATCACAGTTGGCGATGATTTCATTGACTATCGTTAAATAACAGTACAAAAAAGCTCTTAAAATCCAAATAAAATAAAAAGGACACCATAAAAACGCTGTTGCGCGCGGTCTCGGATCCTATTAACCGCGATAAACGAGGTATTACTGCATTTTACCTCAGTCAATTTCATCATCAAGCAAATTTGTAAACACTTTTTTAAGTGTTTTGTTAAGGTACATGTGGAGTACTTTAATTTTTATGTTGAGCTATTTGGGCCAGGAAATTTCCCTCTGTTGACATATAAAGATTTAAGCATTTTTTTATAGTGATGTGATATTGTTTTTTTGCAGAGGTAGTCCAGAAGCCACTCCCACTTCCCACACAAATATTAAGACACATTTCAAACCCTGACTAATTACCTCTTATCAACTCGGCTGTTTTTTTTTAACCACGCCTTGCTGTGACACGTTGCTCGAAATTTCCTTCCTTGCAGTCTTGTTTCCCAAGATTATTATGGGTTAGAATGTACTGTATTCATAATAAACGGCATTGCGGGCGGGCATAGAGGACAAGAGGGTCCAGTCATGATATGAGTTGGTGAGATAGCTAACCATAAAAGATAAATCTATCCAATAATCTAGCCTGCAAGTCCAGACGAAGCTCTTCTCTCTAATTTCTCATCACGGGGAGTGTACACAATGTCCTCGCCTACCTGCTGACTTAGGGTTTTACACACTCCTGCCCCGGCAAGTTGTCATTTGTCTTCATTTTATACTACTACAACTGTATAATATATATAGTACCGTATTTTCTCGCAAAAAAAATGATGACTGAATCGAGGGTACGGCTTATATGCGCACAAATTAGACCTTGACATGCATGAAACGCCATAATGCGAGACAAAATAGAGAAAAGATGAACAGATAAAACGCGTAACAAAATTTATTTTGATGTCTATGAATGAAATTCAAGAAAAATAACAACCCTATTTTGCATAAAACGTGAAAAAACTCACTTGTGCCTGCCATTGGTCGCTCAGGGCGCCACCATCTTACCTAGAGATGACAAACTAGACTGCTACGGACACACTTCCTGGTTGTACTGCTCACCTGACTTCCTTTTTGAATTTGTCTATGTGCACCCAATAGGAATGTGAAAAACCAGCAATCAATTTTTAAAGTATCTCAGAAATACCACGTGTGGAAGATTTTCCCTTCAAAGTATACTAAACCATGAATATGGCGGTGAAAATTGTGAATCAGGGGGTGTCTTATACGAGATTTTTTTTTAAAATTCAACGATTTTAAGGCAATTTTAAGGGTACGGCTTATACACGGAGGCGGCTTATATCCAAGAAAACACGGTATTTCATTCTATTTTCCTCTTAAAAGTATCATATTTGTACTCCCTATTAAAATCATGAATATGGAGGTGAAAATTGTGAACCAGGAGGCGGCTTATACGAGAGAAAATCTAAAACTCAACCATTTTAAGGGTACGGCTAATACGCGGAGGCGGCTTATATGCGAGAAAACACGGTATTTCATTCTATTTTCGTCTTAAAAGTATCATATTTGTACTCCTTATTAAAACAATGAATATGGAGGTGAAAATTGTGAATCAGGGGGTGTCTTATACGAGAAAAAATGTAAAATTCAACAATTTTAAGGCAATTTTAAGGGTACGGCTTATACGTGGAGGCGACTTATATGCGAGAAAATACCGTCTTTTTTTTAATAATGTGAATTTTGCTTGGCAACAATGCAAAAAATCGCAATTATATTTAGTCCGCTCATAAAACAATCATCCTCAAGCTAGAAAAAAAAAGATGAGTGAGCATTGTGTCCTTTGCAGGGAATTCTCGACCAACTAGATTCCACAAAGCCGGCTCTTAGTTTTTTCACAGGAGTAGTTTTACTTGTTAAAACTCTTCACTCCAATATCAGGCGGAAAGACACGTGTAATCGAATTAAACCTGTCTGCTCACTTTTCTGCACAGATTTGTGAGGGTTGTTTATGATATTTCTAATTTATTTTGTTTTATCTCGCTAGGCTTCTTTAGTCAACGGGACAGGAAAGGCTCCCTTTCTTGGGTGAGTTACAAAACAAGACTAACATCTTCCAAATGGCAAGAATTTCAAAGTAAAGGCCCTTCTGACGGTTTTGTTTTTGAATTTTCAGAGGTGGAAATCCTTTCGCGACTGTCAAGCTGAGACCAACCGTCACCAACGACCGATCCGCTCCCGTCATCTAGACATTTTTTGGGGGAAACATGTTACCCCTGAAAAATCCACTATAAACCGGAACTTAAGTTAATAATACATTTTATCGTGACATATTTAGGACATCGAGTGTCATTTTCATACGTCGTTGGTTCGTGCAAATAGTTTGTGTCTATTTAATTTAAATATGTTTACTCAATGACGCATCATTAAATGACAGAATGAGGGGAAAAAAAACAAAGTTAGGCTAAAAATCTATTTTATGTTCCCCAGCCAAACTTTCTAAGTGTTTTAAAAGTGCCATATTTTGTAAATTAATCCCTTTAGTAATATATGTCAGTTAAAGAAAATTTTAACTCATTTTTGCATAAGAGAAAAAGCAAAACAAACATTAGTCTAAATGAATAAACACTGTTTTTTTTAAACAAATGTTAATATGATTGTTTGTGCTGCAGTTATTGCAGTAATAAAAGTATAGTTTTGCCATATTTTTGATCTGTCTGCCCAGCCACCATATTTTATTCCAGATTTACGGGATCAGAAGATCTAATTTCTACATTTTTTTAATGAATTTTGTCTTTTAATAAGAACGCTAATGATGTTATGCAGAGGTGAGAATGAAGGAAGCCTGCTGTGTTTTTTTTTTTAAACAGAATTAGCAAAGAAGTACGTCAGGATCTCGGAGAAGATTTTATATTTATAAACAGGATTTATGTTGGAGTTATTTAAATAAATGTACGGCGTATGTCCACTGGTTTTGCTTTGACTGTAACAATGTTTTAAATGGATGATATTTTGATGAAGGGAATATTTTTTCACGCTTTGTGATTTGGGAAGGTGAGCAATGAATGCAATATATGCTGAAGGCACGCATTCCTCACAGGTTGACATTCACGTTGTTTGTTAATGTATGGGGTCACCATTTTGAAATACACAGAGTAGATTTTGCAAGGACAATTTTTTGGGGGACACTCATTTGCTTTATAGAATGTGTATACTTGGAGAATTGATCATATCTAGTTACTCATCAGTAGTCCCTCCTTCGGTGTATCTTGCCATTGTGTTCACAATGTAGCCTTTTTTTTCCTTAATAAAACTTGATACAGTCCACAAATCTATATTGAATGTCAGCAATGTTTTTTTTTTTGAACACACGCAGAGATTGTCACATTGATAGCATATGGGAATTATTGGCAAGTTGTCATTTGTCTTCATTTTATACTACTACAACTGTATAATATATATATAGTACCGTATTTTCTCGCATATAAGCCGTATTGGTCGCTAAAAAATGACTGAATCGAGGGTATGGCTTATATGCGCACAAATTAGACTTGACATGCAAGACAAGGTCATTTCTTTCAAAATAGAGAAAAGATGAACAGATAAAACGCTTATCAACATTTATTTTGATGTCTATGAATGAAATTCAAGAAAAAAATTAACCGTATCTTGCATAAAACGTGAAAAAACTCACTCAAATGCTCAGCAATGTTTTTTATGAACACATGCAGAGATTGTCACATTGATAGCATATGGGCATTATTATTATTTTTTTGTTATTTTTAATTAAATTAAATATATTTTAATTTAATTTACTTTCTTTTATTTACATTTATTTTTAATGTATTTATTTTATTTTAATTGAATTAATTTTATTCCTTTATTATTTTATTCATTATTTTTATTATCATTATTATTTTTATACATTATTATTATACATCATTTTAATTATTATCAGTATTTTTATACAATATTTTTATTATTATTATTATTATTTTTATACATCATTTATTTTTTATCATTATTATCAGTATTATTTGTATTATTAGTAGTGGTATTATTATTATCATTACATTAGTTTAATCAGCAAGGAGATAAATTACATTTGAGTGCAAGATTCACCCCAGAAAACTACTATTAAATGTCAAAAATGTAGGTAAACAATCATGATAGCATTACGTACTATGATAGTATATATACTACCATTTTAACTTTAAGACAAAATAACAGATTAATAACTAAACAACAGCGCCCTCTGGCGGAAAATACAGTCCGAGTCAGGTGGCGCTGAGGCAGCCATTCAAGGAGCAAGCAACTAACAATCTCTTCCGGGTTTGCAACAGCTGGGGCAATAGTAATCACTTTATTGCGATAATAACAATTATGAACGACGTGCATTAAGAACTCGTTTCTTCAAGGAACATTTGTTCGAATTTCGAGGTAAGTGACTGTGAGGCGTTCCGCGATCGTGTTATTTGAGGAGCGTTAATCTTGTAATCCAACGCCAAATCTATAACAGTGTCGTCGCCGAAGATGCTACTTTTGATTTTTATACTTTTCATACGCTCATCGCCTCAAATCCAATGACGCAAATCAAACAATCTCAATCCAAAATCACTGATCGCATGATTTAATGATGCTTTTCCGGTGCAATGTTGATGAACCACTACAATCGACGATACGACCCATTCTAGCTCTTTCCATAGCAAATCAATCTTATAAATATCATTTTTCCCCCCAGATTTTTGCATCAGGCTTCCTTTTTTCCTAAATCGAAATTGAAATGAGAATAAAATCAATGTTTTCCCTTTCCAAATATAATGTAAACTCTAAAAAGTCTCATACAAAACTACACAATCTTAAACGAATAAGCATAAACGTGTATATACATGTAAATACTCTCCATTATTTGTTATACAAAACGGACTTTTAACCAAGTTTATCTTTTGTTTATAAAACACCCATGAATAAAGCAATGCACATCAATAACGGAACTATGTTTTGCATACCTGTCAACCTCTGCCGATAACTGCCCTTATAAATGATTATGATTCCCCTTACAAACCCCCCAAAAAACCTTACAAACACCGTACGAGTCGTACGACTCGTACGGTGTTTGTAAGGTTTTTTGGGGGGTTTGTAAGGGGAATCATAATCATTTATAAGGGCAGTTATCGGCAGAGGTTGACAGGTATGGTTTGTGAAAATTTGTCTGATGAATTGACTAACAATATTTTATTATCCGAAACAAATAGGTGGTATTCATCCTTCCGGCAAAATCCGGCCATGCCCGCTTCCCGGCTTTGGGCGGTGGACGTCCACGGGCGGATCTACAGCCTGTCCACGGCGGGTCAACAGTGGGAGCAGTGGCGTGAAACTCAGATGGAATTTAAGCGGGTGACCGCGGCCGGGCCGTGCTGCTGGGGCATCGCTTGCGACAACAAGATCTACCTGAACGTTTACGCTTCGGATGTCCCCATCCGTTTCCAGGAGGAGACCTACGAGAATCAAGTAAGTAGTCATACCTTGAGATACGAGCTTCATGCGAGCTCCTATGTCAAGTTACCATAGCTGTCAACTTATACGTTTTGGGATCATTTCAAATGGTGTACGCCAGGGGTAGGGAACCTATGGCTCGGGAGCCACATGTGGCTCTTTTGATAGGTGCATCTGGCTCTTTGCTAACCTATGAGCTAAAATATGGAAATCGCTGTTGACAGAACTAAGATATTACATTTAGAACTACTTTAATCTTCTTTTTTTTTTGCTTTAATCTTCTTTTTTTTGCTGCAGACTTCTGGAATGCATCCTCTCATTGATTAGCAAAAGCATAAGAATCTTTTAAAAAATATTCAGTTTTTTCCACTTTAAAAGTGGTGACATTACGAAAAAAATTTGAAAAGGCACTCATTTACATGTATGTATTTTGACTTTTAAATTCGTAGTATGGCTGACAAGGAATAACATTGGAAAATATGAATTGTTTGTGGCTCTCTTCGTCAAAAAGGTTCCCGACCCCTGGTGTACGCCATATACAACTTTTCTGCAGGATTTTTTTAAATTATGTTTTTTTTTTGTAAAACTGATCACGTTTTACACGTTTCGACTCTAATCCGGATCGTCTCGGTCACCGGTAGCAGTCGAAAACATAGAAATATATAGCGCTTCAGCAAGCAAGTACCCCTACCCACACAGTCAAGCTGTCAGCGTCATACAGCGACATCTACAGCATCGCATCCCGTCCACGTTGATGAAAATTTTACACTTTTAAATGCGCCCTATGTGAGTAATTATGTGGTGTGTGCATTTGTAATTTTATTATTATTTTTTTATCGCTTAATAAGGGGTATTGCAATCATTAATAAGGGTAGCAATTGGCCGAGGATGCTTTACTCGTATCTCAAATCAATTTTTCTCATCTAAAATAACTAAATACAAATTCATCCGTTCTCACCCTCTGAAAAAAAACACCTAAAATAGGAGATGGCAGTGTAAAAATATGTTTTTAATTGTTGTAATTCACCATCTATGCTCTCAGAGATGGAATCCTGTGGATGGTTTCTCCGAGAGATTGCTGCCCAGTGACCGCTGGCAGTGGAGTGACGTCACCGGTTTGCACCACCAACCTCCTCCCAGTTTTAGGCTGCCCTCTCAGCACTGGGAGTGGGAAGGGGACTGGTATGTGGATGAGAATTTTGAGGGCGAAGACACGGAGAAAGAGGTGCGGTGGTTACGGTATTCTAAATGTGGGGTTATTTCCTTTGCTTTTTTTGAATGGTGAACATCTTCTGCAGGGATGGACTTACTCCATTGACTTCCCGGCTGTTTACACCAAGGATAAAAAGTGGAACTCCTGCGTCCGTCGTAGGCGATGGCTTCGTCACAGGAGGTACAAAGGCATGGACTTTTGGGCTGAGGTGAGTAAAGGGTTTCAATCCGGCAGGCGGTCTTGGAGGTCTAGCTTTGTTTGACATTGACACATAACTGTTATGCGTTTTCTATTGAATTGGTCTTTTTTTCAAGATTCCTTCACAGAAGACAACTCTACCAGATCCTTTCAGCGACATCAGCTGCGGCGGTTGGGAGATCACCGAGGAACCCCGTGGCCAACTTTCACTCTGGGCTGTTTCCCTTCAGGGGAAGGTACTTGGTCTTGTCTCTCAGAATGAAAATACTATATTTTCCAGCATATAAGCCACCCCATGCATAAGCCGCACCCTTAAAATTCCTTAAAATCATTGAATTTTACAATTTCTCGCGTATAAGCCGCCCCCCTGATGCACAATTTTTACATCCATATTCATGGTTTGAATAGGGAGTACAAATGTGTTATGTTGAAGGCAAAATCTGAAGAAAAATCATAGCATGTGGTATTTCTGAGGTACTGTATGAATCAAAAGCACATTATTAGGGTCAATATCATAAGGAAGTTAGTAATTCATCCAGTAAAGCAAGGGTGTCAAACTCTTGGCTCGCGGGCCGCGTTAACGTCAACTTGATTTCACGTGGGCCGGACCATTTTAGATATGATATTTAGATTTTTTTTATAATTGGATTAAAAGAATTGGATTAAAAGCCTTGAATATTCATTTTTTTATAGATCTAAAACAATGCTTATTTTAGCTTTTTTAAAATATATTTTTAGATTTTACAAAATGATTTTTGAACTAAAAACAGAAAAAATGGATTAAAAAATGACAATGATTGATTTAAAAGGGGGCAATTCAGGAAATTTAATATACATCTATACTCTTCATTTGAATTTGATCCTAAAACAGAAAGTCGGCACTCATCATTTACTTTCCCGGGCCACACAAAATGATGCGGTGGGCCAGATTTGGCCCCCGGGCCGCCACTTTGCAGTAAAGGCTCTTATTGCAAAACTGAAAATAACCAACAAATAGTCAATGTTAATTTGCCGACATCTACTGGGGAAACAGAGATTAGCAACGCTGTACATCTTGCACTCTGTGTACCCAGGTTTGGTTCCGAGAAGGTATCTGCCATGAAAATCCAGAGGGCTCTCTGTGGAATGACATCTCCCTCCCTGGGGAGGTGGTGCAGATCAGCTGTGGCCCCGGGGAACTGCTGTGGGCGGTGCTGTGGGAGGGTCAGCTGATTGTTAGGGAGGGGGTCGGTCGAGACTGTCCTCAAGGTAAGACGACTACCGTCGTTCTTCGGATTCTACGTCTCTGAACTCCTGTTTTTTTTCCATCCAGGTACCTCCTGGTCAATGCTGGATTCTCCCAGTCCGGATGTGGGTGTCATGCACGTGGCGGTTGGAGTCAATGTCGTCTGGGCTTTGACTAAGGACAACAAAGTAAGTCCATCTTTTCCTGATGATTTCCCAAGATTCACTGAGGTCAATGATGGTCAAACATGCATACCTGTCAACCTCTGCCGATAACTGCCCTTATAAATGATTATGATTCCCCTTACAAACCCCCCAAAAACCTTACAAACACCGTACGACTCGTACGAGTCGTACGGTTTTTGTAAGGTTTTTGGGGGGTTTGTAAGGGGAATCATAATCATTTATAAGGGCAGTTATCGGCAGAGGTTGACAGGTATGTACATGTATGAAAAAAAACGATGATAAATGATCTTGAAAGAAAATTGAGAGGACGCAAGGAGCTCACGTTGCTAGAGATTGTTTATTAACTCAATCGCTGTTGTTGTCTATCATGTGAATTGTACATCTATGCATCACTGGCCATATTTATGTCCTCAATTGAGCTAAGTTAAGACAAATATGTCCTCGCCACTTGTTGACAGGATATAGGAAAAACACTCAGTGGCACTTTTAGACCCAATTTTAGACGACTAAATAATATTGAACCTTTATACCAGGTGTGGTTCCGGCGAGGAGTGAACTCCCACAATCCCCGTGGCTCCGGCTGGATCAGCATGGTTGGAGAAATGCTCACGATCAGTGTTGGACTCAATGATCAGGTGTGGCTCCTCCCTCTTTTGTCAAGATCTTTGCTTCGTGTTTTTCTCAAAACCGTGTATTGTGATGTCACGCAGGTGTGGGCCATCGGCTGCGAGGATCGCGCCGTGTATTTCCGTCAGGGTGTCACGGCGAGTGAAATGACCGGTAAAACCTGGAAGGCCATCTCCGTTCTCAGAGATGGGGATCGCTCGCATTCCAGTGCCAGTAGCCAGCAGAGGTGACAACACAGACTATTTTTTTTAGTTCGAGAAATCCGGCCTGTCCATTGTTTTCAAATCATTATATAGAAGGGGCCGGTCAATTGATTTTTTTGGGCCAAAAAGTTCACTTAGTGGGCGCCATTGTTGTTAGTGGCAGCCAATGAGTTCATTTTAGAGGTACTTAAAGGCCCCTTTTTGTATGTTTGAATATGACTGCGAGTAGGAAAAGAAAAATAACACAACTAAAGCATTTGATTCCGCTTGTACAGTATGAATGAGCTACAAATTGCCTTTCAGGCAGAACAACTTGGATTGGACACAGCCCGGGTGCCGTATGTTTGACACCCCTTGTTATTTACTACAACGGGGGTGACCAAAGCAGTCCTCAAGGGCCGCTGTGGCTGCAGTGTTTTGTTCCAAGAAAGACTGTTTGACCAGCGGGGGTTGGGCTGAAACAAGCAGCACCAGACTGCAATCCACTGATTGCACTTGTAGGACACTAGTATTGTGGAAAGGTTTCTTCTTTCGAGGTTGGAACGAAACCCTGCACCCACTGCGGCCTTTAATGGAATAGTTTGACCACCCCTGTACTAGAATCACAAAAAAAATGTTTGTTTGGTATTAGGTTAGATTAGATTAAATTAGATAATTTTATTCATCCCGTATTATTCAGGAAATTTCATTGTCACAGTAGCAAGAGGGTGAGAATACAGACACAGAAAAATACATTTTAGACATAAATAAATAGGTAATAAATAAGTTAATAAATAAATAAATAGATATATAAATAAATTAATTAATAAATAAGATTGTTGCTGAAATATATATACACATACATACATAAATAAATATACATATACATACATGTATATAAATATACATATACATACATATAAATATACATACATATACATATATATACATACACATACATATATATATATAAATATACATATACATACATATAAATATACATACATATACATATATATACATATACATACATATATATAAATACATACCTATACATACATGTATATAAATATACATACATATATACAAATATACATATACATACATATATAAATATACATATACATACATATATATATATAAATATACATACATATATAAATATACATACCTATACATACATATATAAATATACATAAATATACATATACATATATACAAATATACATATACATACATATATATAAATATACATACATATATATATATAAATACACATATGCATACATATACATAAATATACATACATATATATAAATACACATATGCATACATATACATAAATATATATATATATATATATATATATATATATATATATACATACATATATATAAATATACATACATATATATAAATATACATATACATACATGTATATAAAGATACATATACATGCATACACAGATGTACATATATAACATTCAGCCATTTGTTTTTATTCTTCCATTTCTATTTATGACGCAATGCTCCTCCTTCAACAGCGCCGGATATTACTTCAGCGAGGTGAATCCCCCTCCGTCCGCCACCAGCAACGTGGAGCGTGTCGCGGAAAAAGACTTTGCAGACGAACCCAGTTTTTCCGATGCCAACGATGAACTTTCGGAGCCGAGCGCTGACGCTGACACGCCACGCGTGCCAAAGGTCACCAGCGACAGCTTCATCTCTCAGCTGGTTTCAGACCGAGACCCAGGCTCCGCCCCCGCCGTCGTTTCGCCGGAGCCCAGCGTCCCCGAAGAAGGAGATGACGGCGCCCCGGCCGCCGATTCGGTTCGGGTCGAAGGCCACGTGGACTCCCAGTGGAGTAATGTGAATTTAGCCGAGGCGCAGGAGAAGCAAATGGGACTTTTGTCCGATTCCGTGGAGACCTCCAGCCTGTCCTCGGTAGCCACGTACTCCCTCGCCATGGAAGACCATTACGGGGTGGACGAGCACCCCCTTTGGGCGTGGGTCAGCGGAGGCGGCTGCTCTGTGGATTCTCATTCCCAGCCGGCGTGGTTCCCTTGCGCCGTCAACTCCTCGTGTGGGTTGACTACGTATTTCCTTCCCAGGTTCTCAGCCAGGCAATTTTATTGACAGGACTCATTTCTCCTAACTCCTATCTTCTTATTTCCGCTTTTCTCGTTCCAGTGTTGGCCCAGTCTGTCCAGTCGATGAGCCTGTCCGTCACGTCGTCCCAGGTGGCCGACTGGCGGAGACAAATCTTTGCGCAACTCAGCGAGAGGACCAAAAGAGAGCTGGACGACTTCAAACATTATGAACAAGCCATTGAGCAGGTGAATAGTTGGAAATTTGCACTCACTAGCATACCTGTCAACCTCTGCCGATAACTGCCCTTATAAATGATTATGATTCCCCTTACAAACCCCAAAAAAACCTTACCAACACCGTACGACTCGTACCCCACCCCCTGCGACCAAATGTAAAATCCCGTTTAGCAGGTATGCACTAGGGAAAAATATCAGGTGACGTCAGGCCTGGGTAGACAGAGATTCACTACTTCAATAGAAAACATTTACTATGTCAGGTGAAAAACCTTTAAAAAATACACAAACAAATAACAACAAGGGCTGGCTCTAGAGGTGACTGTGTAGTTCCCTTCAAAAAGAGTGCTAAATTCATACCTGTCAACCTCTGCCGATAACTGCCCTTATAAATGATTATGATTCCCCTTACAAACCCCCCAAAAACCTTACAAACACCGTACGACTCGTCGTACGGTGTTTGTAAGGTTTTGGGGGGGGGTTGTAAGGGGAATCATAATCATTTATAAGGGCAGTTATCGGCAGAGGTTGACAGGTATGGGTTAGATTAGATTAGATAATTTTATTCATCCCGTATTTGGGTAATTTCATTGTCACAGTAGCAAGAGGGTGAGAATACAAGAATACAGGCACAGGAAAATACATTTTAGACATAAATAAATAAATAAGTGTGTATGTGTGTGTGTGTGTATATATATATATATATATATATATATATATATATATATATATATACACACATATATATATGTATATGTGTATATATATCTGTATGTGTATATATGTGTATATATATGTATATATATGTATGTATATATATATGTATATATGTGTGTACATGTGTATATGTATGTTCATTAATATGTGCTAAATCAAACTCAAACCATTGCACATGATGACATCACTATAATCAACATTCTATTACCTTATTCCCCATTTTTACATTTAAAAATACCTCAACCATTTTCATTTCCTTTTTTTTAAATTATAAAATGTTCAAATATTGCCATAAAAACAAATTCCCCTTGGTGTTCTGTTTCAATTTGCACAATTTTCAATCAATGGTGAAACAACATTGATGCATTAAACTGCACAATCGAATTAAAGCCATTTACAATTTTTTTCTTCCCACCTTATCTGTGTTCTTGCAAGTGTGTTTGGGTGAAAAAGGGTACCATGCAATGGTGGCGTGACTGGAAACCGCACAAGTGGGTCGACGTTCATTTTGCGCTGGAGCAGTTCTCGGGCCCAGAAGGCAACAAAGACGGCATCATTTTCGTCTATTATAACTACAACGAGGAGAAGAAGGTGAGAAGAATCGTTTTATAGTGGCCTATAATACTTCCTGCACATTGACTCCGCCCGCTCATTTGCTCTCCCTTAAGTACCTGCACGCCTTCATCAATGAGGTGACAATTCTGGTGCCTGTGCTCAATGACGCCAAACACACATTTGCCATTTATACACCCGAGCGGATCCAAAAGAGGTGGCCCATTCGCGTGGCGGCTGCTACGGAGCAGGAGATGCACGACTGGGTAAGAAAATGTATCGGGAAAATTCAGATCACAGGTTAAAAAAAAAAAAAAAATCAGCATCAGGACATCCCTATTTTCAATCTTTAAGGACACTGTCCTAGTGTTACCCACATTTGTGTTCTGCCTCTAGCTGGCTCTGTTGAGCGTCTCCTGCTGCGACTCCAGAGGCCTTCAAGGTCCTCCTTCCAAACAAGCCATCTGGTCCATCACCTGCAAAGGGGACATTTTTGTCAGTGAACCTACCCCCGATCTCGAGACGATGCCCTACCCCACCCCCTGCGACCAAATGTAAAATCCCGTTTAGCATAAATGACTCAAGTTGCATTTCCTTTTATAACTTGAATGATTTATGAGATGAGATGATGAGATGATGAGATGATGAGATGAGATGAGATGATGAGATGAGATGATAAGATGAGATGATAAGATGAGATGAAATGAGATGATGAGATGAGATGAAATGAGATGATGAGATGAGATGATAAAATGAGATGATGAGATGAGATGATGAGATCAGATGATGAGATGAGATGATGAGATCAGATAATGAGATGATATGAGATGATGAGATGAGATGATGATATGATATGAGATGAAATGATGAGATGATAAGATGAGATGATGAGATCAGATGATGAGATGATATGAGATGATGAGATCAGATGATGAGAGGAGATGCTGAGATGATGAGATGAGATGATGATATGATATGAGATGATGAGATCAGATGATAAAATGAGATTATGAGATGAGATGAGATGAGATGATGAGATGAGATGATGAGATCAGATGATGAGATGATATGAGATGATGAGATGAGATGATGATATGAGATGAGATGATGAGATGAGATGATGAGATGAGATGAAATGATGAGATGATAAAATGAGATGATGAGATGAGATGATGAGATGAGATGATGAGATGAGGTGATGAGATGAGATGATAAAATGAGATGATGAGATGAGAACTTTATTTCATCCCGTATTTGGTAAATTTCTTGGTTGCAGTAGCAAGATAGACACGACATTGTAGACCTAGTTCAAAAAAATAGACACACACAAATAGACATAGATGAAAACTCTCGTCTATTTATGCAGGTTCTGGCGTCAGATCGGAGGTCATCTGCGCATGGTGGAGAGCAACAGCGTCGGCATCGTGTGGGGGATCGGTTACGATCACAATGCCTGGGTCTACGCCGGAGGCTTCCTCCAGGGTCTTCCTGCTTGTAATGACCATGTTTACAGCCAGACTGATGTCAAGAGCGTCTATATCTACGAGAACCAGAGGTGGAACCCTGTCACCGGCTACACCAACCGGTAAAGTGTTTTCGCTGCTTTCATTTGACAGATTTCAAGTTCAACTATTTGCATTTGTTTCCTTTAATTTAGATTCTTTTCATTAGTGATGTCCAAAATGCAGGCCAAATGTGGCCACTTTTTATTAGCCTGCAGTAAATGAAGAAAAAATATTGAATATGGCCCACACAAGTATCTTAAAATCCGCCTTCATTATACTTCTTTAGCACTAGATGGTGCTGTTCCAAGTTTTCAAGTTATTTTTTTTTTAAGCTACGGGGAGCCCACAGATTACAATTTCCTCAGCCTACCTCCTTAACAATGAAGTATTTTGACATAAATGGCGACTTTAACAAGCGAAATCCGACCTACTCTGAAATTCAGGTTACGTCGCCAGCCTGGGAATTCGAACACTCCTAGCGTATTGTTTTATTGGAGGTTTTAAGGTCACTTATCGTCCCATCCAATGTCTTTAGAGGTCTTCCTACGGACCGCTACATGTGGAGTAATGCCTCAGGTCTGCGCGAGTGCACCAAAACAAACACCAAGCCTCCATCCCCTCAGTGGGCATGGGTAAGTAAACACATACTTTCAGTAGCGGACGATGACAAACACAACTTATTGTGCCACCATCTTTTCTCTAGGCGTCCGACTGGGCCATTGATTACGGCGTCTCCGGGGGAACGGACCGGGAGGGCTGGCAGTACGCGGCCGATTTCCCAGCGTGGGTCTCGAAAGTCCTCTATCGAGTGTAACCAATCCCAGCGTTCGTAATTTGCGTTGAAACTTGACTTTCTGTGCAGGTGGTATCACAGCCATAAAACTATTAAGGATTTTGTAAGACGCCGGAGATGGGCCAGGTAATCTCGACAAAAATGTAACGTAGTAGTATTTTGTCAGGTACTCGGACGTTTCGTCGAAAGACGTTTGGTCCCCGCACGTTTGGTCGAACGGACGTTTGGGAGAACGGACGTTTGGTAGAATGGACGTTTGGTCGACCGGACGTTTGGTCGAACGGACGTTTGGTCGAACGGACGTTTGGTCGACCAAATGTCCGGTCGACCAAACGTCTTTCGACCAAACGTCCGGTCACAATTTTGTCATTGTCGATAACATTGATCTTTTATCACGAAAAAGGAAGTGCAGATTGACTACGACGGGTCCCTGGCTGGAAGTCCCGCCCATTCAATTGAGTGACGTGACCATCCCGCCGTCCCCGCCCGACAGCGATGTGGATTTGGTGCCCGTATGGGCAATCAGCAACAAGGGGGATGTGCTCTGCCGACTGGGAGTGACCGTCCTCAATCCTGCTGTGAGTCGCGGAACCTGTTTTTTTGTGTTCTTCTTCGCCCTGAACGACTTTTGATATTGCGTTTGACCACCAAGGGGGCGTCATGGCTTCACGTGGGAACCGACCAGCCCTTTGTGTCCATCTCCATTGGGGCCGCAAGTCAAGTTTGGGCTGTTGCCAGGGACGGCTCTGCATTTTTTAGGGGTTCTGTGTCTCCTCAAACCCCTGCAGGTCAGTGGAGGGTGTTCAAGTTGCAACTAGGAAGGAGATTGTGGGTGGAAATTCTGCAAAAGTCAGTTTTGTCTCTCTCTGTAGGCGAGTGTTGGTACCACATTCCCTCCCCGACGAAACAGAAACTGAAACAAGTGTCTGTTGGAAGGACTTCAGTCTACGCTGTTGATGAAGACGGTGAAAACCGAATTGAATGAGAGTGCCATATCTTAATGAATTGATGATTTAATATTGCATGTGATTTTTCTTGTTAAGGGAATTTGTGGTACCGGGCAGGTTTGACCCCGAGTTATCCTCAGGGCTCATCGTGGGATTTTGTCTCGAATAATGTACGCAAAGTCTCGGTCGGGCCTTTTGATCAGGTGAGTGGGAAATAAATGTGTGGGAGAATTGGCATGACATCAACAAAAAGTTTCTCTTGACACGATAAAAAAAAAAATGAATGAAGAAGTGTTTAATGGTAGCTCTTTTCTGGTCTGGTTTTAGGTTTGGATCATTGGCGACAAGGTGCAGGGAAGTCACAGTCTGAGTCGCGGGACCGTGTGCCATCGGCTCGGAATCCATCCGTTTCAGCCTAAAGGACAGTCGTGGGATTACGGCATCGGGGTAAGGAAAGGCCTTCAAAATTCTAGTTTACGCTGCAAAAACAAGCGGAAAATGCAGTATTCGTCAAGTACTGGTTTATATGTCGATGAACTTATGATAGGAATCAGGCTTAATAATTTAGGTTTACATTTTAAAATGGTCATTTTGGTGTCTTTTTTTTTCCACAAAGGGTGGGTGGGATCACATCACAGTTCGAGGGAATGCTATGGAGCCCCCCCGTTTCTGCGTCTCGCGCCGGGAAGACACTCTGGCGTCTGGCAACCCCGAAACTCAGGGAGAAAAAGGTCAAATGCATTTTTAAGTTTAAAAAAATGAGACGTTATAAACATACCAACTATGTTTTTCATGTGCAATTACTGTATTTTATGGTGACATTCCTTCCTTTTTTTTGCAAACCTTATATTATTTACTGTGAAAAACCACTTTTGCTGTTGTTTTAGACCACACATTTTCACACAATTGAGCACGTTCTGTACCATGCTGTCATTATAGATATGTTTATATTATTTTTTTGTATAGTCAGAGATTTGTACAGTATTAGTATAGAAAACTAAAAAGTTTAAATGCACAATTTTAAGTCATATCGTGGTGCATTTTGTGCTTTCTGCCTGTCAACGTCTGTGCTTATTTTGTATAGATTGAATGTTTTTTTTGTTTTGTTTTCAGTCATCCAAATTCGGGTTAGGTGATATTATATGAAAATAAGTTTACAATATGCCAGAAGCAGTCAAAGAAGTGAGGTGAGTCACACCAGGATATCTTTCAAGTCAAGACAAACAGCCCCAAGCACAGATCTCAATGATTTTCGTTGTTTGAGGAGTTAAATAAACCACTAAGATGAACTAATTAAGAGGGTTTACTAGGGTGGGTCAGTCAGCCCCACCCGGCAAATCCTTGACTTTGTAAGAGTCTTAAATTCAACTGGTGGCTGCAGATGTTAACCTTTTTTAATTACAAAAAAACCAAAAACAAATTCTAGACATCATTTTGACCATTATTGGCCATTCTTGTCTTTAACTTCTGCTACTATTGTACTCTATTTTCTTAACAAATTCTCAAAATATTCATCTTCTATGGCATGTTGAATGTTTTCTGCTTGAAAAAAAATATTCTCCCAATAATTACACCCTCTCGGAAAAACAATAAAAAATTATCCAAGTATCCCTCTACTGAAATACAAGCAATTGAGTGATAATATTAATAAATAGGTGTTTATTAATCGCTCGTCTTCAGTACAATGTCCCACCTGAGGGCATTACAAATAATCCAACTCTTGAAACAATGTCTCAACAGACAAGTCAAACAAGTCCTTTGTGTTCACAGGGGGAGGGGCAAACACCACCAGCAAATGAGCAAACACTTCTTCAGTTAAATGCATGTGTTCCCGTCCTGGATCTAGTGACAAGTGATCCTTGGCGGCCCCCCGGACCCCCTCCCAACGGCCAAAAAGGCAGGAAGATCACATGCACAAAAAAACCCAGCACAAATCCCCAGTTTCGGCACCAAAGCTAAAAGACGGGACCCCCTCAAAGACCCTCAAAGACACTCAAAGACTTAGCCCAATTATGGTTAGCCTTCAATGTGGGTTTTTCATGAAGAGAAGTCCAGTAGCGTTGCATTCAAGTCCACCACGATTCCACCGAGTCCTTCTCGACCGCCGAAGCTAGAGGAACCTCCAAATCCAGGTCCGCCAGACTCCCCAACCGCTAGCTGAGTTGGCTTAAGCTACGCATGTGGGTGAGGTACTGGGTGAGACCCTCCTCGCCTTCCTCCTCCAGGTGTTTCTGGTAGCACTGGAGGAGCTTGGCGGCGCTGGCGCCCGACGGGACCTCGCCGGCCGGGAGGTCCCCTGACATGTCCAGGATGATGGAGGTCAAGGCCTTGATGTAGTTCTTTGCCAGGGTCAGGGTCTCGATCTTGGAGAGTTTTTTGTCCGTCTTCACGTGCGGGATGGCCTCGCGTAACGCTTGGAAGGCGTTGTTGAGTTTATGCATGCGCTGGCGTTCGCGCTCGTTGCTCTCCAGGCGGCGGACGCTGCGCTCCTTGGTGGCCGAGCCGTGGGAGCGGCGCCGACGGGCGCCCCCCGCTCTCGGCCGGCCGCCCTGCCGGTTCCTCAGGGAACCCCTCCAGGAGCCGCCGAGCCTGTCGGAGGCTTCCGAGTCCTCCTGCTCGCTGGAGACCGCTTCCGCTTCGGTGTCCGCTTCCAGTTCGGGCTCCGGGTCGGACCAGGTTCTTTGGGATGGTTTCACAGCTTTCCCCTTGGACTTCATCTCGCTCGGAAGATGATTCTTGGAAAGGCGTCGCCGTGGCTGTGGGTCTACAAGAACATAATGATGAATGAGGTGTCTTTGAGCTGCTCGAGTACCGTCACGGTTGAAGAAGGGCATGTTGGGTAACTTGTGCTACTTTGTAGGGTTTATGCTGCCCTCTAGATGCCATTAATATGGATAAGATATCTAACTCAGACCTTCCTTAACGTACAGATCCCCACTCAAAGACACTCAATCAAAGACATGTTGACGTACAATACCAATTTGTGGTCCAGTGGCTTTGCTACCTTTTCATACACACAAAGTATACATGGACAAGCTCGACCTGTGTCAAGGGTAAAAAATAAATAAAAACATTTTCTTTGATGAGACACAAGGTGAAAGTACTTTTTCCCCCTGTAAGAGTAATGACAGAAAAAAATATTTACTTAAGTAATACAAATACGGAGAAAGTGGGTTATCTGGTCTATTTTTTACTGTGCACAGATACATTAGTCCTGTAACCTCTCCACCATTTAAACTTTTGTCCAATCCAGCGTAAAGGATCTCATATAAAGCATTTATCCAAAATTAATTAGTAATTCCTAGGTCTAACTGTTGAGGAAAAACGCAATATTTCATGCTTGCCGGTTTATTTTAGCCAATCAAATAAGAGAATCCCAAATGACCCACCCTTTCCCTGTCTGGAATAGGCTCCAGCACCCCCAAGAGCGGTACTGAAGATGAATGAATGAAGATAAAGCAACCTCTCTTTTCTATGGATGTGATTTCTACCAGGTGCTGTCGGTCCTCTGCTTTGACACTTTGAGGCCCGACCAATGAGGACGTCTGATTCCCTCTAAAGGTTTGTGCTTACGTACCGTTTCCTACGTCTCCAACTCAAACACTAATGCATCCTGCTGTATCTAATCAGTGGTTTGCAGTGTGAAAAGCCCACCATGTTTCCCCCGCGTGCACCCCGGCTTATCCTCCCCGTTCCCGAGATAAAGTCAATTTCAAGGTTAGACTCACAGACGGTCCTCAAACATGACTAATTCACCCTATTGCTCAATTTGGGTTTGAATATTGATCGTTTTCAGACATTTTGGCTTGAAAAGGTTGCATGGATTCATCTTCAAACATCAAATTGACAGCAGCTCATGAAAAAAAGTGTGTTAGTTAGTGTCTTACCTGTGATAAAAAAATTTTTTTGTTCCACTGGTGGTAGTTCACTGGGAAAACCTGGTCTGGAAGTCAGCTTTTGGATGGACCATCATAAGAAGATGAGAAGACGTTGGAGCAAAGTGCAGCGCATGGCAGTGCGGCGGTGGACGCACGCAAATGTCACTGTCACATGTGAAGGACCTGTGGCAGAATGAGGTACACGTCGCGCTCCTCGGCCAATCGTTTGGCGGCTTGCAAACACAAACTCCGCCCCTACCCTCCACCTCTACGTTTTGATGGGCCTTTCACAGGACTGTAGCAAAAGGCAAATCTTTCAAAAACTCAAGTAGTTGACTTTTAGCCTACATTGAATCCATATTTTGCTAAATTAAATGTTTATAGCCTGTTGATATTTAAAAGTTAAATGTTTAAATCTCTTACATCTTCCCTATTTTTCCAAATCTTGCACTGTTGAGAAAATCAACAGAACATGGATAAACAACTACATCACCCTTCCTTAATATGGCCACACCCCCTTTTTACATACATGTAAACAAACCTAGACTGTTAGACCTAGAGGGCCACTATCTACGACGTTGTACATACTTGTTATTTGAAGCGTGCTCAAACCGCGAGTTCCCTTAAGTCAGGGCGGATAAAAACACTATCGTCTCACACAGCGTATTTTTAATGGCCCACATATCAAATTCAAGTTATATGGCTTTTTTCGCTGGATTTAAAGCACTTTGAATTAGCTAATTTGTTATACAAATACACCAATACCTTGAGATAGGATCTTAATGCGTTCCATGACCGAGCTATTATATCGATTTACTTGTATCTCAAGTCTAGTCAAGTAAATACAAATTAATTCGTTCCCACCTCTGAAAAACCCCAAAGAAAGGATATTACAATGGAAAAACATATTTTTATGGGTTGTAATTCACCATCGACTAACAGAGTAACAAATAACTCTCTCGTATGCTCGTACCTCAAAATTTCTCTCGTATCTCAAGGCAAATATTTGCTCTAAATTTTACTCCTATCTCAATTTCTCCTATGTTGGGGCACTCGTATGTCAAGGTATTACTGCGCTGCCTAGTAAAAGTTTAAAAAAATGAATTAAATGTGTAAAAGTAGGACGCAAATAAGTTCTCTACTACCTGCTTTATAGAGAATGAGTTGTAAGTGAGGATAAGATAGCAAAAGAATGAACTTTTTTGGTTGTCTTCCAAAAAAAAGTAAGCCTCCACCTCAGGAAAAGCCTGATGACAACTTTGTTTAAAGCTACAAACCAACAAATGACAACAGAAATAAACCTCGCAATGCACATTCATGCTAGGCGGACTACAAAACAATGTACATGTCAAGAACCGAATTTGCCAGTCCTCGATGAACATGTTTGTGTGTGTGTGTCGGACTGGTCTGGTCCTGCCAAGTTTCCCCTCCTCCCCAGGTACTCTGTATCTAATCAACCCAAACTCGCTCTGTGGAAACATTATCTACTAGTTTGAGTTTGTTCAGTTTCTAACTAAGTTGGCCCTAAGGCTTTACGCTGTTTATTTAGTCAAGACCGCCTTGATAAATTCCGAGCTGAATACACTCAAGTAATGAGGCGCGCAAACACAAGGCCTCTGCTTACAAAAAAAAACAGATCGTCAAAAGAAAAAGAAAAAAACATATGCGCATATTCACTGTTTATTGGACGAAACATTCGGGTCATGTCACAGCTCGGGTCCAAGGACGGCTTTGGATGCGAACCATGGGGGGGGGCTGGAAAGGTACCAGGAGGTCTTACGTAAGCGAGTGTGTATTCACCGCGCGGCGGCTAATCGTTTCATGGCCGCTCTGGACGAAGGCGCCGTCATGTCACGGCGAGCAGGTGCCCTGAATCCATCAGATCTGGACCCGTTGTCACTTTTTCCATCAGGTCTGAAAGAAAAACAAGCGTAGGCCGCGGGGGCAGAAAATAGAGATGGCCTTTGTCCGGGTGAGTCGAACGGCAGGTGGAAAAGCGCCGTTTGTCTGAACGGGTTTCGTACGAATGAGTAAAAGTCAGGGGATTATGGGACTAACCTGTTATCTGACAGGTCAAGGTCATGACATATTTGGGGGGCTTATTCGGGGAGGATAAAGAACGTCCAGTTGGTGTTAAGTTTAATGTGTTTGAAAGGGTCGCTCGGGTCAGAAGTCTTTTTTTTTCGGGTTGCAGGTGTAACGACGCCAAACATTCACAGGGAAGTTGTGTGACTTGGTCCTTAGCCCACGGGATCCAAATTCAGTTGATCTCATGCTAACATTTGTTAGCCTTCGCTTTGACAAATGCTAGCGTTCGTATGTGGTAAGCGCAAAAAATATTTTCTTTTAATGATCTGTCATAAGGATTTTCCGATGTTTAGTGGTGGCAGTATAGATAAAGTTATTAATAATTTGAAGTTGCGTTCATAAAAAAAATAATCGCTTGAATTCTCTCCCGTTGTCCTCGTTGGGGTTTGGGTCAGGGGAGAAACTTCGACAATCCTTAATTCACCAAATATCTGGTTTAATAACAATTTCAAAGCAAGTCGTGGACTTTTCCAGACTTTTGTTGACGTGTGCAGGGGGGGCGGAGCTAGGAAAATATTTATGGGATGGGAAAGGGGGAGGAGCTTTTATAGGGGCGCCGAATGTTTAATGAATGATCCTTCGCAGAATTATACAATATTCTGCAACAATTTGATTTAAGGACCTTCCATGCAATATTGTGAACAGATAAAACACAACTTACCTAAAGAATAAAAATATAGACATTTTTTGGGGGGCGATAATTTTGTTGATAAAACATCAGATTGTTTTTACATGCATTTTTTTTATCCAAACAGCCTGTGATAATTTTACATTTGGATGGACTTAGATTCAATTGTGCTTAACACATCAATATATTGATTCACATTTATTAATAATAAATATGACCGTAGTGTCAAGATACTTACGCAGGGGTACACCAAATCAAGCAAACTAACCATTCACAGCGACCGTATGTAAACGACGCTAGCAAGAATGGAAGTCGGAAAGTGTACATGGCCCATTGGCTGTCCTAATTTGAAACCCAGGACACACACGGAGACACACACGTCTCCTCCTGCTTAACAACAGGATGTTCTAATACTGATTTGTCAGCTTTTGTCCATTAGATGATCCACAAACACATGCGTTATTGGGTCACTGAATAAATATAAGGCCGCTATCTATCTATGGAAACAAATTCGCAATGGGAAACTTTCCCCACTCACGAGTAACCAGGCAACCAGTGGATGAGTGACTAAAGGCAGACGGGGAGCTGACTCACAGCTTCTGTGACGTAACGGATGTAAAAGGACAAACATACACACACACCCACCCACACACACACACTCAACAGATCATGAAGGTGCTAGTTTCGGATAACTTAGTCGAGGTAATCTTCGTGCAATCCACTTTTTATGTCTTGGTGTAAAATGAATTTACACTTTGTGATGATTTATAAATCAGACCTCAACCAACAGAAACGTTTTTGCGGGTCCGGTTGTGGATTTGGAGAATGTTCACAATAGTTTTACCACGATTAGACAGACTTCAAAGTGTGGTTATTCAATTTGAAATGAGCGTTAGACTGTTATGTTGTTGGAACTTGAAACTTGAAACCTCAACTCATTGTCTTGAATTCTGTGACTCCATTTTTAACTGGTCCCCGTAAACCAACATTCTCAGGTCCACCAGTCCTGATTGCCCGTTCATTTTCAAATCCTTTTATTTTATTTTTTTCAAACCTTACCAACTCTCTGCATCAGAAAATTCCCACTCTTGCACTAACTATGTCCTGGTTACCCCATCTAGCAGAATAAATTCTACCCGTACACCAGGTGACACCTTCCATTACCCATATTCAAAACCACAAAATATTGTCTAGTTTAATTCCTCCTGGCTTTCAACCTAATGTGAAATATTGAATATTTAATCATTCTCTACATATTTTCCACATCACAGAATCTGTCCACAGTTTTGAATTTGAAAATGTAGAGAAAATTCAGAGGGCCAATAGAATGAGTGTAGATATTTGATGCAATGTCTAACCAACCCCAACAGATGGAGGCCTTGTTCCTCTTTTCCTATTCTTAGTCCTCAACCCCCAAAATTGGACACGATTGTGGGCTCAACAGGTTTCGATTCAACCAAATAAACTTTGCTTGAATAGCTTCAATAACAACTTTTTCTCATATTTACATTGTAAGCTCGGCTAAGTGATAAATAAAGTGGTTGAAGTGAAATCTAGCAGATAGTGATTGGTCCTTTTTTCCAATAACGTTGCATTGTTTTGCCCAATGAAATCCACTTCAGTCCCGATGCTTCTATTTTTAAATTGCGAAGATCTTTTTTAATGCTCTATCATAATCGTTAGTTTGGTGGTTCTTTCAGCAGACATATTTGGTCAGTGATTTTTACGACAGTACTGAATCCAATACAATCCCATATTCCACAAATAGCCGCCGCATCAGGCCCCGATACCGATACCGAGTATCAGATCAGGACCTCGCAACTGACCCTATCAGTACTTTTTCAGTTGTTCTTTCCTTCTCTGGGAATAAAATCATTTGGATTTACTCAGATAAATGTTTTATCAAACTTGATTTGATCTGCATCGAAGTTTTAACAATGGATTTTTTTTTACAGGCACGAGAATAGAAGAACAGTTTCCTGATACCACACAAACAATTACGTTGCTGTTATCGTCACGGTGCAACATGGAAAAGGTATTTGAACGATTGGATTTAAGAACAGGTTGCGATACCTGTGACAGCAATAACCTCAAACGGGGCAATTTTGTTCACTTTCAGGTGTAAATTGTTTTCTGGAGGTCAGAAAACAGCCTAAGACACCAAGCTGAAGACTCCTGGTCAGTGGTTTACATTTTTTTATTCCATCCTGAGTAATAAACAAGTCCAGTTTTCTTAAGAAATCCAGCTGAATTCCAAGGGTTCACATTAGACTAATTGTCCTGCAATTTAATATCAGTCCAGCGCAGGTCAAAGGTTCAAGTTTGACTTGAATTGAACTGAATTGAATGGAATGGTAGTCAAGACTCGTTGACTTTATCATGTGATGAGTAGAAAAGTGGGTTAGGTTAGAACTTTATTTCATCCCGTATTCGGGAAATTTCTTGGTTGCAGTAGCAAGACGGACACAAGACACACAAGACATTGTAGACCTAGTTAAGAAACTGGAGCCACACACAGGAAGTCCAGTCCACAAGGTGGGGACCTTCTGCAGACAGAGACTGAGGTTACCGCACAGTCCCTCAGTAGTCTGGAGGTTTTAAAGCTCATCTTTTTTTGTCATTACACTAGTATAATGACATTTAAAGCTTTTACCGCGTAGTGCACAAATAACAACAACAAACAGACAAATAAAGAATAAGTAGTCCAAGTCAGATCTGCAGAGCGGAGTGATCTTGTTCCGTCTGAAGTCCAGGGTGAGTTTCGTGGTTTTGGAGACCTTCAGCGCCAAGTTGTTGAGAGCGGACCACCGATCGTTGAGTCTACAGACCAACAATAAACAAACAAACACATAGATAATCAATAATAATAACTAAATAAGTAGTATGATTAGTAGTAATAAGTCTTGATTAGGTCTTGGGTCAAGAACTAGAGTTAAGTAAGGTGACAGCTCTTGAGAAACTGTCCTTGAGTCTGTTGGTCTTAGCTGTTATGGCTCTGTAGCGCCTTCTAGAGGACAGCAGGTTGAAGGTTGAACACGGACGGAACACTTTCACCGACCTCGCAAAGGCAAAAATCTGCCGATGCATGACTTTATTGACTTTTAATATTAGCTCGCCGCCTTGTAGCTAGTAGCTAACTCTTCGTCTAAGCAGGGTCGGATTTCATTTTGGGAGTCGGAGTATTTGTTTTTAGCTCCGAGCGCCGGCGAAGTTGCTGACGATAGCGCTGACACGACTCCTCTTTAATTAATCAGTGGAAAAATATGAGCAAAAGGTGTGTTATGATTCAGAAGGCTACCTGCAAAAAGATTCTTTCTTATTGTTCATCGCCCAAATGAACATTTTGCTGTGTGAAAGTGCCTGTAATCGGAATCCGGCACACCTGAGTCACCCCAATTGAAATGCTCTATTTCAGCAGGCGTGCGCATATTTATAGCTAAAAAGGCCTGTCACCTGACCATGTTGCCCAGCTTTCATCAGCAGAAGTGACTCTTTAAAAACCATCAAAAACTCCCGTCGGATGGCGCCGGCGTGACAGGCGGCGACGGGCGTAAAAAAAGCTAAAAACTTGTTCATCTGTCACGATGAAGACACACGATAAGGATTTGATTTTTCTTCGCCATTGTGTGTATTTTTTATCTATTTTTTTATCGAGCTAATGTGATGGATTGGCTTTTTTTCATCCCTAAACAGAGACGTTTGCGTATTCGAAATATTCCTGACTGTCGTGAAGCCCAGAATTGAACGGCATTGTATTAGATTTGTTGTTAGTTTTTTTTAATTGGATATTATTTTTTCAAATGACTTTGATCAAAGCGTGAAGGTCTGCTTGCGTCGGAACGTTATTGATTTTCGGAGTCGCGATGACGACAATATATGGGTCAGGCGATCGAGCTAATACGTCACATGTCTTGGGACAAGGTCAAGCGGCATGTTGCCAATGTCCTTCCATGTCGTGGACATTGAGCAATTGACAAAAGTTGAATGGTTGTCACACCTCAAATGTCATGTCGAGCTTTTAATGCGACTATAAAGAGCGCAAAGGAAAATTGGAGTCAATATATTTCTCATCCTGTAATGATGTTCTCGAAGATTGCTTTTGTTCCACTCGAAAAAAGATTCAAAACAAGAGATCTACAAAGGTTTGACAAATGACTTTTAATTAATTTTTCATTGTATTCAAAAGCAATCTTGCAAATAGAATGAAATACCGGGTTTTCTCACAAAAAAGCCGCCTCCACGTATAAGCCGTACCCTTAAAATGGCCTTAAAATGGTTGAATTTCACAATTTTCCTCGTATAAGACGCCCCCTGATTCACAATTTTCACCTCCATATTCATGGTTTTATTAAGGATGTGTTATTTTGAAGGGAAAATCTTAAGAAAAATTATCGCTATTTCTGAGATACTGTATCAATCGATTGCTGGATTGCACAAAAAGGAGGTCATGTGAGCAGTACAACCAGGAAGCGTGTCCGTAGCGGTCTAGTTTGTCATCACTAGGTAAGATGGCGGCGCCCTGAGCGAACAAAGTTTCTTTTTTTTTTCTAGAATCTTGAATTCATAGACCTCAAAATAAATTTTGTTAAGAATTGTCCTGCTGTTAAGTCTAATTCATGCCTTTGAAGGGAAAATCTTAAGAAAAATCATCGTACATGGCTATTTATGCGCATATAAGCCGTACCCTCGATTCAGTCGTCATCTTTTTGAGCGATAAATACGACGTATATTCGAGAAAATATGATAATTCCTTTTTAATTGGACTCAGACGGTCTAGCATCCTTGCAAATTGAGTGAAATATACGATTTTAGATCAGTAGTTGTGGTTCAATATTCCCAATGGCGCCATTCATTTCGGACCTGTTGAATGAGCGAGATGTGAAGGTGATTTATTGGGGGCGGGGGCAATCATAAAAGGTGTATCGTGGTGAGGAAAGCAGATCGGAGTGAGCGGCGAAAGGGGGAGGGGGAGCGAGCCGCCTAAATCTTCAGACTTTTATTATCGCCACTCACATGCAGCCCCCTCCTCTAACGGAGCGTGTGGATGCAAGATGAATCGGTGAACCCGGCGGGATTATGGCACACGAAATATAAACAAAAAGAAAATAAAATCAACACGAAGACGTGCACTTTTTTAAAAAAAATGTCATTACCTGGACTAGTTTTGTTTGATTCCCCCATGTTTTACCCGGTCTTGTCACCTTCTCTTTCCTGGCGGAGTACACGATGGGAAACTTTTCCCCAAACCCAAACCCTACGGAGCTGAGCTGGAACCGGGAACGGGATCAGGAGAGCTTGCGCCGGAGAAACAAACGAGCCGGGAAGGTGTTAACCGGAGTTTTCCGCTGAAGATTCCTCCTCCCGTATCCCGATCATCCTCATCCTGAAATCCCACGACAGCAAGCGAGCACCAACGTTGGATGGCCGAGTCTGACATCGGACCATCTGGGAAGGGATCCATGTCGGGAACGGAGCTTGCTGGATGGCCGCGAGAACCCTAGGTGAGTGTGCGCACACAGTGACACCATACCTGTCAACCTCTGCCGATAACTGCCCTTATAAATGATTATGATTCCCCTTACAAACCCCCCCAAAAACCTTACAAACACCGTACGGTGTTTGTAAGGTTTTTTGGGGGTTTGTAAGGGGAATCAATAATCATTTATAAGGGCAGTTATCGGCAGAGGTTGACAGGTATGAAACTACAAAATTAAAGGGTGAATTTCCCTCAAAAATCAAAGGGTCTTTGCTATTCCTTTCCCATCTTTGACGAAAAATATAGATGAACAAAGGTTTTTCTGACGTTCAATCTGGATTGTTCGGTCTCGTGTACTTTCTATAGTTTGGTTTTTATATATATATATATATATATATGTATGTCATACCTGTCAACCTCTGCCGATAACTGCCCTTATAAATGATTATGATTCCCCTTACAAACCCCCCAAAAACCTTACAAACACCGTACGGTGTTTGTAAGGTTTTTGGGGGGTTTGTAAGGGGAATCATAATCATTTATAAGGGCAGTTATCGGCAGAGGTTGACAGGTATGTGACACTGACGCAACGCACCCGTAGCCTACTTTAAACGAGTGTTCCCCAACATTAATTGGGCCGAGGCACACATTTTACCATCAGAAAAAAAGCGTTATGTCTCTTGGCCATTTCGTAAACTACCATTCAATTCCTCTTTCTGTCACTATAGTACTTACTACACAATCTCTGGCAAAATCTCTGTAATCAGATAGAAATACTGTAACATTTATAAGTAATTTCAGCCAGACTTGACATGGATGTATCAGTCCTTTTTTCAGCAATTCTGGTTGTGATGTCATCATCATCATCATCATCATCTAACTTTGGTGTCAGCCCTCCCACTCAAAATGGAGTGGACGCCTATCACCCTGAATGGCAGCTAATGAATTCAAACTTTTTTTTTTTAAATGGACATTTTAAAAACCAAATCTGATAAAGTAATCCCTCAAATATTGCTGCGTCACGACATTGTGGTTTTTCTCTGGGGGAATTTGTTTGGGGGTTAAAATGTTTTTATTTTTTAAATTTGGGGCGGGGGGTTGAACTCTAAACTTGCGGTAACACAACACACATTCCCTTCTGTGTAATAACTTCGGGGTGAGGTAATATGAAAAGATGTTTTGGGTGGTGATCTGCCTCCTACTGGCTGACTGAAGGTAAGTGAAAGACAGTGAGAGGTTAGTGATCAGCTCAGGGGGGGTGATGCGATGTATCCATAACGGCAGAATGCCAAATTACGAGTCCGAAACTATCACTTATTTGGGTCTTTTGTCGAGAAAACGCACCTTATGGAAAAGCACTACCAATTTCGTCATACGCACTTTCTGGGTGTGATGACAATTAGGCTTTTGTTGTTGATGATGACGACAGGGCCTATGTCCGATTATTATTATTATTATTTTGTAATTTCATAAAAATGTGAAAATCCACGCTGAAATTCGCAAGTGGAAGCCACTCCCCTGTCCTCCACTTGCTACTAGAATTCAGCACTGAAGTAAAAAAAAAATATATTTTTTTTAAGTAGGGGTGATCCTACTTTGCGGTTTTTCGTTTATCGCGGCCATGTCTGGTCTACATTAACCGCGATAATCGAGGGATTACTGCACTCTGTTTAACAGAATAAATTCAAGTTGGCCCTTGCATTCTTTAATTTTTCTGAAATTGTTAAAAGTTTCGACACCCCTTTTTTAACACTGCATGAATTGTTCCATTTCTGCATGAAATCAGTGAGCATTCGATATCTCTTTGACGAATAAATAGATCTCCTGATTGAAATACGTAAATAGTGTCGCCGTAAAGAGCGGAACGGCGGAACGCATTAGTACGTGCCAGGAACATTTATCACAATTAGCATTTAAGCGGCTGCCGCGGTAACCCGCCCTCACCCGGCGGCTCCGCGTGGCGAGCGCCACCCCTGACGATTTGACAGCTTTACAGGAAATCGTTGGCAGACGCAAAAGATGAGTGACTTTGAGGGGGACAATTGGCTTTCTGACACTCAAAGGAAAAATTGACACTAAGAGTGCTGCTGTGGCGTAAATCTTATGGGGATTTATTCATTCTCCCTTTGAACCGGGATCCTTACCAAACTATAGAAAGTACACGAGACCGAACAATCCAGATTGAACGTCAGAAAAACCTTTGTTCATTTATATTTTTCGTCAAAGATGGGAAAGGAATAGCAAAGACCCTTTGATTTTTGAGGGAAATTCACCCTTTAATTTTGTAGTTTCATACCTGTCAACCTCTGCCGATAACTGCCCTTATAAATGATTATTGATTCCCCTTACAAACCCCCCAAAAACCTTACAAACACCGTACGGTGTTTGTAAGGTTTTTGGGGGGTTTGTAAGGGGAATCAATAATCATTTATAAGGGCAGTTATCGGCAGAGGTTGACAGGTATGTCTAAGTTTGAATTTTAGTACAATATGTCCAGAACCTGATTTTTGCAGTCTGTTAGCATGCTATCCATATAACGTATTTTTCTGAAGATAAATCGTACCGGCCAAAGAATACGCAAAAAACGAACAAAAAAATACATATGTATGTCAATTTTTTTTATCAGCAACTGTAGGTTAACGTAACGTTGACATGCCAAACGTTGATAAATCTCCGATGACGAGGACGAAGGTGGCGCTCATCTCATCGAGTCGATCCCCTCCGTTCATTTTCCCTCCGCGTGAGGCCTCCATCACATCGTAGCTTAGCGCATGAACAACTTGACTGCTGTGTAGTGCGGCGTCGTTCGTGCAAGTGTGTGTCCTCACCAAGCGCTTACCCAACATCGACGCCGGCGTTTCTACCAACAGGTCGTCATGGCGTAGAAACAGCAAAGGCCGAATTACTAGAATTTGACCCACAACGAGCTCAAATTTGATCGTAATCATACAGAATCGCTGGTCCGAGAAATGGCCAGGTGTACTCTAAAATATCATCTTTGAATCTAACTGTGTTCTATTCTTAGTTTTTGAAAAGATTCTTGGGACTTTCAAGTCACTTCACGCCGAACAAATCACGTAATAAACTTTGAACTTGTCATTTTCTGACTTTTCCTAACACGATTTCAATCTCCTAATTTTAAGTTGCAAGTAGTTTTGTGTTCACATGCCAACAAACGTCTCAACCAATCATTTCCCGGTTGACGGTTTGTAAAAATGAGCAACGGAAAGTCTAGCGCCATCAATAGCGGCAAGTAAAAGTGAACTTTTAGGGCCAAAAATAAAGCGGTGAGATCTGGTTGGCATTCACGTGGGTGGCCCGCCAACCAAACTGAGTTTGACACCCCCGTTTAAGACCAACCGGTCCGGAAATTTGCTCATTTTCAATGTTCGCGGTTGTCACTGAAGAAAAGCGGAAACTAAAAGCAAAGACCCTCTCCGAGCGTGACCCTTCCGAACCGATCTCCCGACTAATAACCGGCGCTTTTGTTTTGGCGCCTTGCACCTCAAAGCCCGCCAGCATCAAAACCTTATTAAGATGAATGATTGATAGGCCGCCAAGAGTAGCGAAGCCGCGCTTAACCCGCTGCGCTCTCGCTTTGAATCAAAGGCGTTGTTAATTATCCGAGAGGTCTCTGACGGCCGTTGCCGACACTCGCTCGGTCTATCAAAGACGTCCGTGCCGATTCTTTATTGGCTCGGAGAGAGCCCACCTGTGCCGTATCAAAGCTTATTGATATCTTCAAAAAGATATTTGATTAAAGAGACATGCACAACCACTTCGACCTTCCGTAAACTTGTGTAAAATATCAAATGTACGCACCGATATCCAATAATTCTGCGCTTTTTTCCAGACGTACTGGGAGCATTGACTTCTTTTCCATCCGTTTCCCTTTTTCTTTCTTACCCTAACCACTTCGACCTTCCGTAAACTCGTGTAAAATGTCAAATGTATGCACCGATTTCCAATAATTCTGTGCTTTTTTCCAGACGTACTGGTAGCATTGACTGCTTTTCGATCTGTTTCCCTTTTTCTTTCTTACCCTAACCACTTCAACCTTCCTTAAACTCGTGTAAAATGAGACATGCAAATGGCGGCTATTCGGAACGATTCATTTTTTACACCATGTTAATTTCTATGCATGTTTGCACAGTTAAAATGCTATCTACATACTTTTAAGACAATAACTTCTGCTCACTACTGGTTTTGCACCATTTTTTAGGCACTTTTACTCAACTGCCCATACGGAAGTAGCATAGCGTGGCAAAAAAATAAAACTAAAAACATTGTTTACTGTGTCTCCACAGGAAGTAGGGTGCCAACATGGCCTCTCCCAGGGGAAAATCTGAACCTTCTCCTCGGAGCCAGCTCTTCCTCATCCTCCTCATGGCGTCCCCGGTACCCCTCCTCGCCCGGCCCCTCCTCCTTCACTCGTCCATCAACGTGGCGGTGGTCTTCAGCGGTTCCAGCTACCAGAGGGAGGTCCGCGGCCGGCTGAGCGGCGACAACTTTGTGGACCTGCCCGTGGTGGTGAGCCCCGTGACCGTCCTGGTCAACGACACCAACCCCCGAGACCTGCTCACACGACTCTGCGACACCATGGCCACGGAGAAGCTGCACGGCGTGGTCTTTGAGGACGATGTTGGATCCGGAGACAGCTCGGAGGTGAGGCGGGGATTTTTCCTTTCCGGGTTTGGTTCTTCAGACCAGAGAAAATTGCGAGAAGTCTTCCAATGTAATATTCAGAGAGAAAAATGGACATAAAGACATTCAAATTGAACTATTACAAGGTTAAAATCAAAAGGTTAAATTTTAGATGATACTATTGCAAGATTGAAATTGTGAAACAGGCATTTTGTTGCTTATTTTTCTCTAAATTGGTTGGTTTCTAGGGCATTAACTTTTGGCCACATAACGTTTTTTTTGCGTAGTATTAGGAGATTTAAGTCAGATTTGGAGAAAAGTCATAAAATTATGCGATTAAAAACAGGACATTCATAATTTTTGCATCACTCGAACAGGAAGTGTTTCAGGTTCCGCAGACATCAACTTTTGGTGGGAAAAATTTGATTTTGGAATAAATTGGGAGGTTTATGTGATTTTTTCATGAGAAAACTTTGATGACAAGGACTATATTTAATAGTTTGAAATGTAAAGATTTTCAGATGTGGTCTTCCTTCAAATTTTTCCTAAACTTTTTCAAAAGTTTAGGATCCTGCTTCAGACTGATTTTTTTTCCATGCAAAAATGTCTAAATTTATCGCAACACATGCAATCGGATACGGTTTTTACTATGGGTACAATGGGCAACTTCCTAGTGTGCAATCTAATTGTTGGCGCATGAGAACACTCCTGCCAAATTAAAAAAAAAAATGATATTACCGCTTGTCTAGACGAGCAATCCTGATTTCCACGTCAAATTAGCGGCGGAAATTGTTCTCGGAGTGCTGCGTTTTGGGAATACCTGCGAAAATAGCAACATGACCGCTAAATGGTTCTTTTAAAACAAGATGACGATCTGCCCTTGGGTATTATCAGTGGGGTTAGAAAATAGAAAAGGGAAAGATAAAGGGGAAAAAATGGAACGGTGAGAGAGAAATGACAGGTTATCTCGTTGAGAAATTGAGAATTATGCAGAATTTATACGTAGTGGACTTTAGTAGTTAGAGGGATGATGGGAACTGTGAGTAGGTCAGATTTTTTTAAATGTCTTTTCCACGATCGCAAAGTTCGTCCGATCCTTTCATCGTCAAATGAAAACCTACAAACGTTGTCGGTTTGACCGAAACGCCAACCGTCCTCGCCGTTTCCGGGCAACGTTGGCCATCAATCTGCCATTTTTATGACGACGGTGGCATTGAGGGAATTGATCCAGGGCTGAGATTCATTGACGCAATTTCCAATGAAATTTCTTTCCGTGCTCTTCAGGTGGCTGAGGTAGCACAAATTCTTGATTTCCTGTCAACGCAGACGGCGCTCCCGATCGTGGGCATCAGCGGCGGTTCGGCCGTGGTCATCCCCTACAAGGTAGGCGCCATTTCCGTGCTTTTTTCCAGACCTTCTGTTAGCGTTGACTGATTTTCGATCCGTTTCCCTTTTTCTTTCCTACCCGAACCACTTCGACCTTCCGTAAACTTGTGTAAAATATCAAATGTGCGCACCAATTTCCAATAATTCTGTGCTTTTTTCCAGACGTTCTGGTAGCGTTGACTGATTTTCAATCAGTTTCCCTTTTTCTTTTCTACCCTAACCACTTCAATCTTCCGTAAACTTGCGTAAAATGTCAAATGTACGCGCCAATTTCCAATAGAAATAGGAAATTCATGTTTCCAAATGGGGGCTTCAAGACCGTTATTTGGTTTTAAACCATTATTAGGCTTTCAAACTAGGTTTAAAGTTTTCAAACAGTATGTTTTCAATTCATGTAATTTTTTACTGGGTCAGCTTTTCGCAAGTCGTTATACGAGAGTCATTTTCATGTCTTCAAAGTCCAAACGTTCCAGTCAATGAAACATTAAGATCTTCCAAACATTAAATTAGGCAAGACACAACATTTCGCTTTAAGGGGTGAAGCTAGATGAAGCTAGCAACGTCAGCCTTTGACCTCATTCCGATCTTCTAATCTGGGGAAGCTTGACGAAAACCGGCGAGGGGAAAAACAACGATGAAGGGCCTCCGTCTTCCGAGCATGTGATCATTTCAAGGTGGATGAAGGCGAGAAAGCTGACACCATAATCAGGTGTTTTGTAGTTCTTGCTCTGCTTTTAGAAGGAAGAAACTCTTCATCTGCTCACACATCTTCATCTCATTTTCTAAGCACCATCCGTCATCAACACCTTATATTTTTAGCGTTCGCTCTCACGTGTAGACACACAAACATTCTTTCGCAATAATAGAATACAGCGGGAGAAGCAGTTGTTATTCGAGTCCATCGACCATCGTCGCTTGAGCTCGGTGTTCTCAATGGAGGTTGAAAACGAGGATTGAAATTTGGTTCAATTGCAGGCCTTGAATTGTATTTCAATTTGGCGTTTTGAAGAAATCATATGGTTTACAATGAGAGGTTGGATGGATAGGGTTTCAAACGAGGGTTTAAAAGGTGCCAATGTGTGGTTTTATACTCGGGTGAACTTGTTTTGCTGAAGGTTTCAAATAGTGATTCAAGTTCGTGGGAAATTTTCAAGGAATCGTTGAGATTTAAGATTAAAATGGAGGATTAAATTAAATTAAGGTTCTCAATCAAATCAACAAAACAAAGATGGGGTTAGATGTCCTATCCGGTTTATTTCATCCCGTATTTGGGAAATTTCTTGGTTGCAGTAGCAAAACAGACACAGAAGACATTGTAGACCTAGTTAACAAAACTGGAGCCACACACAGTAAGTCCACAAGATGGGGACATTCTGCAGAGTGAGACTGAGGTTACCACACAGTCCAAATTGTATTTATTTATTATTATACATTTATTTTATAGAAATTATAAATATATATTTTTTTTAAATTGTATTTAATTGGTGTGTGAGGGGGGGAGAACAAAGTCACAGCAATCTTGGGGTTTTAGGTTTAGTCGTTTGTTTAGAAAAATGTCTGGTATTTTGTGATTACCGTATGTACGTAAACTAGGAGCCTTTTTATTGGTCACTTACTTTTGAATGGCTGTATGACTGATACCTATTTTTGGGTACCATGTGCAATTTCTTCCTCAGCCTTTTGTGTCTTTAATTCAATTAAGGGCACACCTGCTCGGCCACTTTCCCCCCCTGAGCTGCAGGACTCCATTAAAAACCTTTAATGAGACCCTTCAGGAGGCTTCGGCTCCCCCGTAGCTTTTATCCGTCACCCCAAAAATTCCCAAAACGCGACGCCGCCTCCATTAATCGGACCCGTTTTGTCCCGTCCTTTTAGTATTCAGGTCTTTTTAGCCCAGGAAGGAAAAAGAGGGTGTCGGAGACAATGGTGCAGGTGGGAGGGCTGATTCTAGTCTCCTCAATAGTGGTTGATTATCAATAGCCACCATGACGAACATCTTTGATGGAGCATCCGCCGCGGAGGATGTCTGGATCAGTCCGGGTTTTGGCCTTTGTGCACAAAGCATGTATGTGTGTGTGTAGTGTGCGTTTGTGTGAAGGCAAAGCATCCAGATGCGGAATGTGTACCGAACCTTAGACACTTAGCAGACATTTCATTAGGTACCCTTAGGCCCAATAGCGTCTATTTGGAGAGCTGATTTTTAAGATGTCACGAGCCAATCAAATTGACATTTTAACACAAGCATGTCATTAGGCAATCATTATTATATATGGAATAAACTGGTGAGATCCATTATGCAAGCGTTTTTAGATTCTGTTAATCAGACGGAGGTTCTATTTACTCGTTGTGGGAAGATTCTTATAATTTCTTGATTGCGAATCACGGTCTTGGACCATTTCAAATTCGGGTTTGAAGGCTGGGTTGAAGTTTCGAGGTCTAAGGTTTGGAATTTGACAATTCTGGTTGATGGTTTTAACTGGATTTGCTTTGAAAGTAGTCTTTTCTACTTGGTTTGGGGGTCGGAGAACATATTTTAGAGGAAACCAGTGCAGGAAAATTCAGCACATGAGATGAGATTTGACGTTTGTCATGACTAAATAGGCAAAACCGTCTCAAGGAGAACCCGTAAAGATGTACCATAGGGTCCGTTTCAGTTCACACCGCCGGTCTTGCTGTCCATTTAAGGTCTTAGCAACCACGGTCAGCCGTATGCCGCCTCACCGCCGCTGTCAAAATATCAGGCCAACAAGTTGAAGTCTGTAGGCGCATTGGCTTTAATTAATGAAGTTTCATTCCCCAGAAAAAATGAAAAAAAACACTCTCGTGGCAGGAATACCGCTGGGCTTCGTTCGGGGTTGGCCTCCTTTTCGGGCAAAGTCAGAAGTGAGCCATCATCAAGACAAATGGAGAAAACAGGTCAAACTGTCCCATTAAAAATAAACAAATAAATAAATACCCAAAAAAAGAAACAGCGGCGCATGTGACCCAATCAGATGCATTGCCTCACTTCTGATGTGAAAATCCTAGTCAGAATTTGTATCAATTGCTCCAAATCTATCACATGCATTGTATTTAATCCTAAAATAAATGCCTGTAAAATGTATTTGCGGTTAATGACGCATCATAAACTGGCATTTACATTTTGCGATTGAGTTTTTTGGTCTGACACGCTATTTTTACGGCAGCTCGCGCAACCCCAAACTGAGATTAAATTGAATGACGGCGAGTCTCTGCACGATAGTCTTTCGCTATTCCCCGGGCTCGCCGCTCTCGAAGGCGGCGGGGGGTGCGTTTGGAGGGCGAACGGGAAGATGACAGCTCTTCGCCCCGGGAAACGAGCCCCCCGAGAGTCAGCTCCCAAAAGGCTCTCTGACAGTTTAACACGAGGCGTTCGCGCCTCCGCTACTTTTTATCAGCGAAGCAGTGTGACAAGTTATCTCGAAGCTATCGAATCAGATTGCCGGAATATTATGCGAGTACCTTGCATACCATGTTTGTGACAACGGCGTGCTTGTTGATTCCGCGGGTGGCTGCCGAGCCCTCACCGGACCCCGCATTAATCAGAAATGTATCATAAATAAACCAGAGAGTCTCAAACCAGCTGATAATGTATTCATCCATAGACCAACTAACATACATGTACCTTGTGGACTTCCTGGGTGTGGCTCCAGTTTTTTAACTAGGTCTACAATGTCTTGTGTGTCTTGTGTTCGTCTTGGATTGGATTGGATTGGATAACTTTATTCATCCCGTATTTGGGAAATTTCGTTGTCACAGTAGCAAGAGGGTGAGAATACATACAGACACAGACATTTTAGACATAAATAGATAGGTAATAAGTGGGTTAATAAATAAATACATGAATAAATATATAAATAAATAAGCGTGTTGCTGATATATATATATATATACATACATACATACATACATACATACATACATACATACATACATACATACACACATACATACATACATACATACATACATACATACATACATACATACACACATACATACATACATGTATGTATGTGTGTATATATATATATGTATATATATATACACACACATATATATGTATATGTATGTATGTATGTGTATATATGTATATGTATATATATGTATGTATATATGTATATATATGTATGTATATATATATATATGTATATATATGTATATATGTATATATATGTGTATATATATATATATATATATATATATATATATATATATATATATGTGTGTGTGTGTGTATATAGATGTACATGCATGCATACGGTAGGTCTTAACACACAGCCATTTTTTTGTTAAAGAGCCTGACAGGCTCCTGCAACCAGGAAATTTCCTGAATACGGGATGAAATAAAGTTCTACCCTAACCTAACCTGCATACTTGTCAACTGGTACGGTTCACCCGTATCTTGTACGGGATTTTCTTGTCATTTTGTGGAGAAACAAAAAAAACATAAAACTCCGGTTATCCCGGCAGGCGGAGGGATCTTCGTTCCTGCAGATGGGGGCTTCTCTGGAGCAGCAGGTCCTCTGCATGTTCAAGGTATACTCGGCTCAAGGGAACTGGGACCAGAAGGACCAATGTCTTTATCCCATCAAGCCGTCGATTTGCCGATGACATTCTTTCGTCCTGACTTTGACCGTTAGCTGATGGAGGAGTACGACTGGGGCGAGTTTGCCATCATCACCAGCTTGCTACCCGGATACGACACCTTTGTGGAGATCGTCGAGTCCTACACGGACACGTCCTACTTCATGTGGCACCTCCAGGACACCCTGTCCATCGAGATGTCCGTCGGGGCCAATGACATGAGGACCAGACGCATTCTACAACAGGTACGATGCCACTTTCTCTTAGCCGTCCGTCGGGTTCCAGTGGGGAACCCGGGTGCTGGGGGGCGGAGAGTACTGGGATGCCACCAAAGCTCCACAGGCATGTAATGCGCATTGCCCTCAGGTGGACTCCCAGGTGCTCATGGTGTACTGCTCCCTCGAAGAGGCGCACTTCCTCTTCCGCCAAGCGACAGAAGTGGGCCTGGTGGGACCGGGCTACATCTGGATCGTGCCCAGCTTGGCCGTGGGCAACCCCGAAGTACCGCCGCCCGCCAGCTTCCCCGTGGGCGTCATCGGCGTCATCACGGAACAGTGGCGCAAGAGTTTGCGGCAGCGGGTGCGCGAGGGCGTGGCCATCGTGGCCAAAGGCGCCCAGAGTTTCAAGAAGCAGCTCGGCTTCCTCCCCGAGGGACTCGGCGACTGCAGCAAGCCGGCAAAATACTCCGACAACAACACGCTCTTCAGGTACGCTTTGAAATTGTATTTTTAAACATATACAAAGTGTTTGGCGCTTGAAATAATGATGACTGAATCGAGGGTGCGGCTTATATGCGCACAAATTAGACTTGACATGCACGAAACTGCAAGGTGACAAAGACGAAACGCCGAAACGCAAGACAATGCGGCCGATAAGGTCATTTATTTCAAAATAGAGGAAAGATGAACAGATAAAACGCTAAACAAAAATGATTTTAACGTCTATGAATAAAGCGAATGAAATGTGATCTATAGAGTATCTCAGAAATACCACATGCGATGATTTTTTAAAAGATTTTCCCTTCAAAGTAACGCATTTGTACTCCCTATTAAAACCATGAATTTGAAGGTGAAAATTGCGAATCAGGGGGCGTCTTATATGAGAGAAATTGACAAATTCAACGATTTTAAGGCCATTTTAAGGGTGCGGCTTATACGTGGAAGCGGCTAATATGCGAGAAAATACGTTTTTGATTTTTATTTCATTATGTTTTAAGTTTTGCCTGTTGTATCAAATAATGAACATTTTGGTATTTGCATTAAAATAGAAATGTACGATTTTAAGGCAATTTTAAGGATACGGCTTATACGTGAGAAAATACAGTATGTGATGAGCATGCAGCTCATGTTGAAGTGTCCATGTTGATGTTCAATTAGACAGACGGAAGCATTTCCTTTTTTTTTTAAATTTCAGCCCGTGCTTGAATAGCCCCAATTATTACAATCGTCTTTTTCTAGTAAGTGTGTTTTATTTATCTATTCACTTATTTTCCGAATCCTCCGACTCAAGAGTCATTCTTTTTTTTTTTCCTGCCCGTGGCCTAACATGCAAATTAACCTTGATTTATTATTCAAGCGCCAATCCGTCAATGCCGTATCGCGTCGTACGAACGCCGTATCACAAACGGCGGAAATGGGCGCCGTCGGAACAACACCGGCGGCCTCCTATTATTCCCTAATGAGTTACTCGGCATTAGATTGAAGCCTCCTGGGGGAACGGCAGGTTTAATTAGAAAGCGTTGATTGCGAGCGTGCAAATGGGTATGCAAATTTCATTGTGATATGCGCTCAAAGTTTTGGGGATTGCAAGTAAGACCCTCGTGTGACTTTGTGTAGGCACATGCTGAACGTGACCTGGGAGAAAAAGGACCTGTCGTTCAACGCTCGTGGATTCCTCGCCAACCCCGCCATGGTTATAGTCGCTCTGGACCGGGAGAGGATGTGGGACAAGGTAGGTGGGAGGCGGAAATTTGGCTTTCCTATTGTAAGATAATTCAAGTTGACATACCTCGGCCAATTGGTCCCCTTATTAATGATTGCTATTCCCCGTTTTTTAGCGATAATAAATCGTACAAACACAACCTGGCACATATTTACTCACATAGGGCGCACGAAAAAGCCTATGATTTTCCCCAAAGTGGACAGGGTGCCCAATCAGTATGCACTAAATTCAAGATTCTGCTGTATGACGCTGACAGCTGGACTGTGTGGGTAGGGGTACTTGCTTGCTGACATGATATATTTATTTAGTGAGGCGGACTATGCATTTGCATATCATGCTTTTGACAGTCGACGATGATATTTTCGACTGCTACCGGTGACCGAGACGATCCAGATTATAGCCGAAATGAGATCGGATTTACAAAAAAAACGTACTTTAAAAAAAAAAAGTTTTCCGTACAAAAGTTGATATACGCCGTACACAATTTGAAATGATCAACAAACGTATCAAACGCGGGAAAAACGTATAAGTTGACAGGTAGGTTATTTAGGTAAACACTTACTTTATTTTTATTTTTCTTGTCCAAAAGTTGTTATACGGTGTACACAATTTGAAATGATCAAAAAACATATAAAATATGGGAAAAACGTATAAGTTGACAGGTAGGTTATTTAGGTAAAAACGTACTTTAATTTTTTTTCTTGTCCAAAAGTTGATATACGCCGTACACAATTTGAAATGATCAACAAACTTATCAAATGCGGGAAAAACATATAAGTTGACAGGTAGGTTATTTAGGTAAAAACTCTATTTTTTTTCTGTCAAAAAGTTGTTATGTGGTGTACACAATTTGAAATGATAAAAAAAACATATAAAATATGGGAAAAACATATAAGTTGACAGGTAGGTTATTTAGGTAAAAACATACTTTAATTTGTTTTCTTGTCCAAAAGTTGTTATATGGCGTACACAATTTGAAATGATCAAAAAACATATCAAATATGGGAAAAACGTATAAGTTGACAGGTAGGTTATTTAGGTAAAAACGTACTTTAATTTTTTTTCTTGTCCAAAAGTTGATATACGCCGTACACAATTTGAAATGATCAACAAACTTATCAAATGCGGGAAAAACATATAAGTTGACAGGTAGGTTATTTAGGTAAAAACTCTATTTTTTTTCTGTCAAAAAGTTGTTATGTGGTGTACACAATTTGAAATGATAAAAAAAACATATAAAATATGGGAAAAACATATAAGTTGACAGGTAGGTTATTTAGGTAAAAACATACTTTAATTTGTTTTCTTGTCCAAAAGTTGTTATATGGCGTACACAATTTGAAATGATCAAAAAACATATCAAATATGGGAAAAACGTATAAGTTGACAGGTAGGTTATTTAGGTAAAAACGTACTTTAATTTTTTTTCTTGTCCAAAAGTTGATATACGCCGTACACAATTTGAAATGATCAACAAACTTATCAAATGCGGGAAAAACATATAAGTTGACAGGTAGGTTATTTAGGTAAAAACTCTATTTTTTTTCTGTCAAAAAGTTGTTATATGGTGTACACAATTTGAAATGATAAAAAAAACATATAAAATATGGGAAAAACATATAAGTTGACAGGTAGGTTATTTAGGTAAAAACATACTTTAATTTGTTTTCTTGTCCAAAAGTTGTTATATGGCGTACACAATTTGAAATGATCAAAAAACATATCAAATATGGGAAAAACGTATAAGTTGACAGGTAGGTTATTTAGGTAAAAACGTACTTTAATTTTTTTTCTTGTCCAAAAGTTGATATACGCCGTACACAATTTGAAATGATCAACAAACTTATCAAATGCGGGAAAAACATATAAGTTGACAGGTAGGTTATTTAGGTAAAAACTCTATTTTTTTTCTGTCAAAAAGTTGTTATATGGTGTACACAATTTGAAATGATCAAAAAACATATAAAATATGGGAAAAACATATAAGTTGACAGGTAGGTTATTTAGGTAAAAACATACTTTAATTTGTTTTCTTGTCCAAAAGTTGTTATATGGCGTACACAATTTGAAATGATCAAAAAACATATCAAATATGGGAAAAACTTATAAGTTGACAGGTAGGTTATTTAGGTAAAAACTCACTTTTAATTTTTTTTCCCCGTCAAAAAGTTGTTATACGGCGTACACAATTAGAAATGATCAAAAAACATATAAAATATGGGAAAAACATATAAGTTGACAGGTAGGTTATTTAGGTAAAAACGTACTTTAATTTTTTTTCCCCTTCCAAAAGTTGTTATACGGCGTACACAATTTGAAATGATCAAAAAAACTTATAAAAATGGGAAAAACGTCCAAGTTGACATGTATGAGTTAATCCATTAAATATCCTAGATTTCCTTGCAGTGCGAGTTTGAAATGTAATCTCACCTGCACTTGAAATCCTTTTATTTCCGCTTTGGAGGAAACCTCATTCGTCAATGTCACCGGACCAAACTAGCCTCTACCGTGTGTGGACGAACATCCACAGCACCCTTGCGTGTACTAAGTGTATTTCGTCTCGGCTTTGCTCCTTCTCGTCCCCGATTTGAGCATGAAATGAACGACGTTCCGATTTTTTTTTCTCCATTTTTCTTTCTCTGCCGTGGTGAGCAACGCTGCAAGAAAATAGGGAGCAGGACAATTTCGCTGTCGGATTTGACACGCAGGAATGATAGCGCTTCACGTATTCCGCCTAGCAACAAGTGAGCAGAAGCGATTTAAGACTCACGTGTCCACTCCCCTCGCAGGTTGGCACCTATAGGCGGGGCATATTGCAGGCGCGTTACCCCGTGTGGCCACGCTACGGCAACTTCCTGGAACACGTGACGGACGACCGCCACCTGACCGTGGCCACTCTGGAGGAGCACCCCTTCGTCATCGTGGAAAACGTGGACCCGGGTACGGGCACTTGTGTTCGCAACACGGTGCCTTGCAGGCGACAGTCCAATCACTCTGAGAGGTACACGCCCCACCCCCCCCCCCCCCACCCTCCACCGCGGACTCTGGCGCCAACGTGTCGCTCGATGCCGAGAAGAGACGTTTTGATTCGTTTGCAAGGTCAAGCCGTCGAGCTCGCTTGTTTGTTTCGCTGATCAAAAAGCTCGACAGACGAATCTAAATTTGGCAATTTGATGCAAATGAGATGCGCCGAGCTCTCGTTTGGAGAACTTCTGCCTCTTAGGAGTCAATATGCCAGCAATCTTTGTGTACAGGACCAAGATAGGGCGCCAAACTAAAAAAATAAGTCATATGTTTCATAAACAAATAGCCTTGCCTGTGAGAATGTACTTGCTTAAGAGGTAGTACTTCAAAAATACTCCTGGACATGGTCATTGGACATTTAGCAATAATAGATACAACTAATATATAATGTTTGTTTTTTGGTTTTTCTTCATTCATTCATTTTTTTTAACCGCTTATCTTCAAAAAAGGTGGCCAGCCAATGACAGTGCACAAGGAGACAAAGGACTACCAATCATAGCTAGGGGCAATTCAGTGTTCATTCGTTTTTTGGGGTTTATTTATATATTTATATAATTATATATAATATGTATTTATTTTTTTATTACGTTTTTTATTACCTATTTATTTATGTCTAAAATGTAATTTTCTGTCTGTATTCTCACCCTCTTGCTACCGTGACAATGACATTTCCCAAATACGGGATGCATAAAGTTATTTAATCTAATCCTAATCTAATCTAATCTAGTCTAACCTAACCTAATCTAGTCTAACCTAATCTAGTCTAACCTAATCTAGTCTAACCTAATCTAGTCTAATCTAATCTAGTCTAACCTAATCTAGTCTATTCTAGTCTAACCTAATCTAGTCTAATCTAATCTAGTCTAATCTAGTTTAAACACTAGCCTATCGCATGTTTTTGGGATGTGGGAGGACCCGGAGTACCCAGAGAAAACCCACACAACCATGCAAGCTCCACACAGTGAGGACCGACCTGGGATCGAACACTCGACCCCAGAACTGTGAGGCCGAGGCGCAAACCACCCCTCCACTGGCCGCCATTTTTATTTTTTCTGATAATTTTTCTTAAAAATCCCTCCCAAAAATACAATTTATACCTTCACTGCGTTTTTTTTTTTTTTAAACTCTGGAGTTAATATCTGCCACGGATGGTATTGAAAAGGCAAATACTGGACGTAATTTGTTATTGAAGTGTAAATATTAGTATTTTTTTCTGGTCCTCCTCAGCATTATCGGCCATTCCGAGTCCTACACCAAGCTGTGCTGCAAGGGGTTCTGCATCGATATCCTGAAGAAGCTCTCCCGCACCATCAAATTCTCTTACGACCTCTACTTGGTCACCAACGGCAAGCACGGCAAGTTGGTACGCGGCACTTGGAACGGCATGATCGGCGAGGTAAGCAATTTCACAGAGGAAGTTTGCCAGAGACTTTGAAAGTTGAAAGCATTATGAAGAAAAAAAAAGGGCTGCAGGTTTCTGGATTGTTGTTGCTCTTTTTCACCTCGGGGCAAAACAAGCGTTTGCATCTTTAATTTGGCTTGCAGTCACAAGAAAACAGACTCAAAAGCTTCTGTTTGGGGAGCTTTAGGATTCCTTGAAGTGACAAAACAATATTATTCGTTATTATCAGCCGGTTTTAACAATGAATAATGACATCACTTAAAAAAAATCTGCATTTTTCACCCTCTTTTGCAACAAATTTGAATTTGCCCTTCAAACCAAAATGACCAAACTTTCTGTTTATTTAACTCTATTTGCTAATTTAATGCCCATTGCATAAAATACATTATTATTTTAAAGCAAATACCAAAATGATCATTATTTGATACAACAGGCAAAACTTAAAACATAACAAAAAACGAAAAAAAACTATTTTTTCGCATATTACCCACTTCCACATATAAGCCGCACCCTTAAAATTGCCTTAAAATCGTTGAATTTTTCAATTTCTCACGTATAAGCCGCCCACTGATTCTCAATTTTCACCTCCATATTCATGATTTTAATACGGAATACAAATGTGTTACTTTGAAGGGAAAATCTTAAGAAAAATCATCGCATGTGGTATTTCTGAGATACTCTATAGATCACATTTCATTCACTTTATTCACAGACGTCAAAATCAATTTTGTTTAGCGTTTTACCTGTTTATCTTTTCTCTATTTTGAAATAAATGACCTTATCGGCCACGTTGTCTTGCGTTACGCCCTTTCGTCATTGTCACCTTGCAATTTCGTGGATGTCAAGTCTAATTTGTGCGCATATAAGCCATACCCTCGATTCAGTCATCATTATTTTGAGCACTAAACACTCCGTATATGCCAGAAAATACGGTAATAAGAGTGCACAAAAGTGTAAGTGGCTGATTCTCCTAATTATTTATTACTGATTACATTTCAGGCCACACCAATCAGTTCACCAAAAGATTGACCGTTGCATTTTTACCAACATTGTTTACCATAAAATAAGATACAAGGCAGAGCAAATGAATATTTTCACACGTTAAACCCCACCCGATTGATAACGAAGCACCGAATCGTGCGTTATTTTCCGCCCTTCTCCACGCTATAACCGGCGAATGGCTCCCAACGCACACCTGCCTCGCCGCGCTGTCGTCTCTTTGATGGACTTTTAAGTGGGTCAGTGGTGTGACAGCATGCTCACCCACACCCACACATACCCACACGTGGTCCAGCACACACACTCCCGCATATGGGCCACATCAAACAGCTGCATGTGAGAGCGAGCAGGTGTTTTTCTAGAGAACTTTGCATGTGCACCTGCTCCAAATATGGACGCTAGGCTGCTTTGTGGGTGTGTGTGGAGGGGGTGTCCATGTGTGTGTATGTGCTAGCTTTTGGTAATCACACAAAGTTGATGCTGAAGAATAGACATAACAGTGAATTGTGCCTCGTGTCGTGATTTATTCCAACCAAAGAACAAGAATGGGCGGGACACATATGGGAGGCGATGGCAAAATTCGTGGCCATTGAGCTGAAATCCAAGACACGTTGCGGTGACCGGACGTTTGGTCGACCGGATGTTTGGTAGAACGGACATTTGGTAGAATGGACGTTTGGTAGAATGGACGTTTGGTCGGCGGGTTCGCTCGCTGTCAAATTATGACAGAGTTTACTGTTGATATTTTGATATTAGATATTTGGAGGACACCAATGTCTTTTTTTGAGAGGCAGGTTGAAGAAACTGTTTTTAACATTGCTTTATGAAAAAGGAGTAATGACCTCGGATCTCCTTCAATGGAGAATACCAACAATTTTGACTGGTGGGAGGAGTCACGACTATTCATCAAGACAAAGAAAAACAAACTTGATATGACTCGTGAGGGTATGGAGGGAAAACAATTGATCGCATTAGCATAAAGTCCTCAAAAATCAAAAATGGCAACGGCCTGACAACTCCTATAAAAACCATATTTACATCCGCAACGATTCGCATATTTACATCCGCAAATGTGTCCATTCAGGTGTTTTACAGACGCGCCGACATGGCCATCGGCTCACTCACCATAAACGAGGAACGCTCCGAGATCATCGACTTCTCCGTACCTTTCGTGGAGACGGGAATCAGCGTCATGGTCGCCCGCAGCAACGGCACCGTCTCCCCATCCGCCTTCCTCGGTGAGGACGTGGGCATCCCGGGATGGCCTACTTTTGAAAACCGCCACCTCCTGGGGAATCTTCCCAGCAAGCTTTTATCCCACCCCTCGCAAATTCCCCACTTTACGAACGGCGAATTGACGAATCATTTTCCACCTTTTGCTCCTCCCCCAGAGCCTTACAGTCCGGCCGTCTGGGTTATGATGTTCGTCATGTGCCTGACCGTGGTGGCCATCACCGTGTTCGTGTTCGAATACTTCAGTCCAGTCGGGTACAACCGCAGCCTGGTCAGCGCCAAAGGTGAGCCCGAAGAAAGAAAAAAAATCCCCGGCCCGATTCGGCTTACTTCCGAACCGGGCCGCTCGCCGGCAGCTCATCAATCCCGCCGCGCACTTTTGACAGAAAGCGTTAGCGTCCACGGGTCCGAAAGGTCACTCCCTCATTTTTTAATTAGTCTTCGTCAGCGCAGTAATCGAAGCTAAGACGGATGACGACGGCGACTCCCGCTCGGTTCGCGACGTGACGGGACGTGAGAAACAGCCTTTTTTTTCGTCAGAGGTTTAAGACAGATAATTTGAAGACCAGTTTTGGGCAAGCGGACGGTTTCTCTTGTTTTTTTAATTAGATCAGGGGTGTCAAACTCATTTTCGTGACGGGCTACGTCGTAATTTCGATTCCATCCATCCGTTATGTCTTCCAACCAGGTTCCCAAAATTAATCGATGAATGAATTGACAGCTTTTCCAATCGTGCTGATCGATAGATCATTTTGGACATTCAAATTAGTACAAATCTTCTGCGATTATTGATTTACAAGCAAGGGGGCTCGGCAAAGCTTGTAAATCACACTTGGAGAAGGTGAAGAGATTCAATCAGGATACGACAGCCGTTTCTGTCCACCATAAAAAAAAATCAACTTTCTACGTTGCACGGTTTAGACAAACGTAGCGAGAGAATCTTAACATACACCCATAAAAAACGGGCAATATTCCCTGAATTTGATCATAAAACAGAAACCACTCATCATTGACTTTCTAAGGCCGTACAAATTGAAGCGGGGGGCCGTCAGATCAATTCGAAAAATAGAATTTGGGTTGTCTTGCAGATCCAGGTGGCCCGACCTTCACCATCGGAAAGTCGGTGTGGTTGCTGTGGGGGATCGTGTTCAACAACTCGGTGCCCATCGAGAACCCCAAGGGAACCACCAGCAAGATCATGGTCCTCATATGGGCCTTCTTCGCCGTCATTTTCCTGGCCTCGTACACCGCCAACCTGGCCGCCTTCATGATCCAAGAGCAATACATCGACACCGTGTCCGGGCTATCTGACAAGAAGGTGAGATCTTTGGACGGCTTGAAGGCGCGGCGGCGTTGACGTGGGTCAAATGGCGGTCTTTTGGGAGCCCTGTTTGTCCGTCGATATTCCAGTATTCCAATCAAATCTTGGCCTGTTCAGACCCTTCAAAATGCATTTGAGCTGTTCGGACCGAGACCATATAGGATCGGATTGGATTGGATAACTTTATTCATCCCGTATTCGGGAAATTTCATTGTCACAGTAGCAAGAAGGTGAGGATGCAGCAATAGGAAAGGCAGTTTAGACATAAATAGATAGGTAATAAGTAAGTTAATAAACAAATACATGAATAAATGTATAAATAAGCGTGTTGCTGAAATATATATACATGTACACACGTGTACATACATAAATACATACCTACACATACATATATATAAGCACATAAATACATACATACACATAGATGTACATGCATGCATACGGTAGGTCTTAACACACATTTGTTTTGTTAAAGAGCCTGACAGCTGTTCAGACGAGAGCCATCCAGTTTAAATCTGGATTTTGTCTGCCAGTCTGAACAAAGCCTTAGTCTTAGTCCTTGTTCATTAGTTGTTGCATCTTAAACCTTGGAGCGATCACGCCAGCGCCAAAGAAGCTCGATTTCATTGAGCCCAACAGTAAATATCGGAGCATGACATTTTCCCGATACATTTGAAGGTCATCGAAATCCATTTGAAAAATACTGCACACTTTGAAATGTTACCAAAATCTCAAGCGACATTATACTGTTCAGGTTCCACCAATAAACATTCCTATTAGTCGCTGTACTATAAAGTAAAGCCATTTACGATACCATCACGTTCCCATTTCTCCAAGCAAAATATGACTGTTTAAAAAACGGTCTGTTGACCTATTGATAGCCCCGCAGTCCCTTAATAGCCAAACCGTGCTTATTCTTGTCGGCCATGGAGTCTTGATGCCTTAAAAAAAATAGAAAGAAAATCTAAAATAGGATTAAAGTGCCTTATCTGTTCCCCCCCCCTTCCTTCGCTCCACGTCAGCCTTTATTCTTCCTTAGAATCCCTCCCGGCTTCACCCTCATTTCCATTGTTTTTGACTCGTACTCACGCATTCCTTATTGTTTTTTTCCCCAACTCCCGCTCCCGTCAGTCCCTGTTCTTTCCTCCCCGCTGGTCCTTTTTCTTCCCGTGGCCCCGTCATCACGTTTCCTTGGTCTCCCCGCAGTTCCAGAAGCCGCACGAGCACTACCCCCCCTTCCGCTTCGGGACGGTCCCCAACGGCAGCACCGAACGGAACATCCGCAGCAACTATCCCGACATGCACACTCACATGACGAAGTACAACCAAAAAGGAGTGGAGGAGGCGCTCAACAGCCTCAAAACGGGGTACGCTCTTTTCCTTATTTTTCCTCCCGTCGTCTTGCACAAAAGACTTATTTTTAAATTGCCCTCTTCCACTTGACGACTAAACGATTGATGGCCCTTTTTTCTTTAGAAGTGCATATTTTAGGAAGGCGCTGGATTATTTTTAGATTAAGAAAAAATACTTCTAGGGCTTCATTTGTATTTCAAAGTGCTGTCTATTTATTGGGCGGGGGGAGTCGGGGCAGATTGAAATGACGGATTGATCAATGTTTTGGAGAGGAATAGTTGGAAATATTTCACAATTTTAATCATTTTTAGTTTCTCTTTTTACTTACCGGGTTTTCTCGCATATTAGTCGCTTCCGCGTATAAGACGCACCCTTAAAATGGCCTTAAAATTGTTGAATTTTACAATTTCTCTTGTATAAGACGCCCCCAGATTCACAATTTTCACCTTCATATTTATGGTTTTAATAGGGAGTTTAAATGTGTACTTTGAAGGGAAAATCTTATAATCGCACGTGGTATTTCTGAGATACTGTTTGAATGAAATTTCATTCGTTGAACTTTATTCATAGTCGTCAAAATAAAATTGTTTAGCGTTTTATCTGTTCATCTTTTCTCTATTTTTAAATAAAATACCACATCGGCCACATTTTCTTGATTTACGGCGTTTAAACTTTGTCACCTTGCAGTTTCGTGCATGTCAAGTCTAATTTATGCGCATATAAGCCGTACCCTTGATTCGGTCATCTTTTTTTTGTTACAAATGCGTCTTATATGCGAGAAAATACGATACAGTACACCGAGAAAATGAATATCATTTCTCATTCTCAGAATTTTCTCATGGTTTCAAAGCATTTTGGGTACGACATGCCTTAGTAAGTAAGTTAGTTGGTCCTGGTTATTTAATCAAGTATCATTTGTTTGCGTATACGTACTTTTTTTGTCAAATATCAAATGAATAACGTTTGATCGCTAAGTCTTCTATCGTTTTTCTCATCAGTTCATTCTTCCTTTCTAAATGTACTCCACCTTATTTCATATATAAAATGCTATTCGGGCCGCTCTGCTAAAATATTCTTCTACGCTTTGCCTGGTAACAGCTCTTTAAATTTGTCCAGAAGGCAAACAAGGCCTTTTGTACTTGCAGAAAACTAGACGCGTTCATTTACGACGCGGCCGTGCTCAACTACATGGCGGGCAAAGACGAAGGCTGTAAATTGGTGACCATCGGCAGCGGCAAAGTCTTCGCCACCACCGGCTACGGCATCGCTCTGCAGAAAGAGTCGCGATGGAAGAGGCTCATCGACCTGGCGCTGCTGCAATTCCTCGGCGACGGTGAGAAAAACATTTTGTCGTGGCGGCTCCTGGTATAGCATTAATATCCTTCCTTGGTTACAACATCCAGCCGTAAACATTGCGATTTCCGTACTGCTTTAGTCACACAAACGGACAAGCGAGTGATGGAAGACGTCGATGTTTTGAAAGAGGTCGCTATCATTCCAGGGGACACTCAGCGCCTGGAGACGGTTTGGCTCTCCGGCATCTGCCAGAACGAGAAGAACGAGGTGATGAGCAGCAAGCTGGACATCGACAACATGGCGGGGGTCTTCTACATGCTACTGGTGGCGATGGGCCTCAGCCTGCTGGTGTTCGCCTGGGAGCATCTTCTCTACTGGAAGCTGCGCCATTCGCTACACAAGTCGCACAATTTGGACTTCCTATTGGCCATCAGCCGGGTAAGGCCCGTCGTCCGAGGGTCAATGTTTCGGGTGTTGTAATTAAAAGCACAAAAGAAACACCAATTTAGGTGGTCATTCAGTGTGGAATTTCTTCCAATTGGCACAAATTAGCCACTTCTTCGTTAGCATCACTGTTTTCTGGAATGACTCCGGTCACTCTGCTGGGTAATTATACCATCAGGGTTCTTTATATCAGATTAGCAGCTAAATGGCTATCAGTTCATTAATCTCTTTCCCTGGGGTCAATTTCAATTCGGCTTCTTTCTTTGGGAAATCTCTCTCGTGTGTTACCCAGTTTAATATGTGGGAATCATTTAACTGCTAAGTTTAGTGGGCCTAAACTCTGGGCCTAAACTCACTCCCTGTTTGTAAATCCATCCTGAGTGCCTAATTAATTAAAAGCCAAGTCATCAGTTCCAGTATCGTGCCTGGTTAGCTATCTTGCACAGAAATCGCTAAACCGTCATTGTAAATAGAATTCAAGAATGTCCACCTCTGGATTTCTAATGTACTGGTTTGAAAATGAAACCCAGTTCCTGCCGGCGTCCTTCTGTTCCAGGGTATCTACAGTTGCTTCAAGGGGGTGGAGGATCACGGCCGTTTCTCCCACCTGGCCAAACCCGACCTGACCTCCAACTATGCCCAAGCCAACATGTTAAAGATGCTGCGGACCGCCAAGGAGCTGGTCTCCTCCGCAAACGTAGAGAGCTCCCTGGAAAACGCCACCAAGACCATTGAGCATTTCAGCCGGCACGGTGGCGGCATGCCGCTTCGCGTCCCCCACCTCCCTGCCGAAATGGCGCCCGGAGGCTTTGCGTACATCATGGAGAACCACGCCTCCTTCCCCCGGGAAAGCATTTCCCCTCAGAAGAGCGCGAGCCGGCCCACGCCGCTGCGATTCACGCTCCCCACCCATTCCACTTCTTGTCTGTACGAACGGCCACTTCCAGTCTCCAGCCTCAGCAGTCCACACTTGGCGGTCAGCGAGACGCAACCCGATCAATATCCCCGCCACTACCAGACCACGGGTAGACTCTACGTGGACGCCCGACCTCAATCCAGGTTCATCTCGTGCACCGATCTGCAGCTGCCCGACATCTACACGTCCCATCCCGTCCCCCTGCCCCAAAACCAGAAGGCGGAGGCGGGTGTCTACCAGAGGAAACGAAGATCCAAGAGCTTCCAGTGCGGGGATGGCGACGCAGAGCGCAGGAAGTACAAGGATCACGAGAAGAACCAAATCGGCCTCAGCGAACTGAAAGCCAACAACCTCCAGGGCAACCACGTCTCCGCCCCCAGCGTGGAGAGCGTCTACTCGGTAGAAGGAACCTGCCCTCCGGTGGACAACTACAGATCCTGGCCTCCGGAGGACGTCTTACTGGGAGGAAGACGCAGGCGCCGCCGCTCGTCTTTCCTCAAAGCCACGTGGGGCAGCGAGCAAATCCACCAGCTGGACGAATCCCAGTCGTCCCTTTCCAGCCACTCGCCCTCTACGCTTCCCGACCTCTTCCCGTGCCACCTCACGCCGACCGCCAAGGCCCTCAACCCGGCTCACCTCCGGAATAACCTGTGCCTGCCGCGGAACCGGGCCTACCTGCACATAAGGGAGGATCACAGAAGGTCCGCCGGGCGTAAAGGCCAACGGCTGAGATATTCGCATTCCGCCCACCTGCCGACGTACGGCGAGGCGGTCCAGCACGGCGCCGGTTTCGGCCGGGGAACGGTACGCAGAGCCAGCAGCCTGCTCAGCAGACAATACGCCCACTATCTAAACTCCTATCCCGGGCTACCGCCGTACCAGTCGCCGCTCAACCCGCAGAACCGCTACCAGACCCCGCGCAGTCATCGGGCGACCGGCCCCGTGTGTCAGTTCCTGGCTTGCGGCGGAGGACGGTGCGCGGGGCAACGGGGGCTGCTGTACCAGGATAGCGTCTACGGTGCTTACGGCGTCTACCAGAGCTCTCAGACTGGATCGGACACTCAAGGAAGTCAAGGAGGACTTGGCGGGTCGGCGAGAAGCCCTTGTACGCTCCAACCCTGGAAACGGGTGTCCAGTTTGGAGTCGGAGGTCTGAGCCAAAGAGACCACCGCCAAGGAGAATTAATAAGGAATCACTGTGGAGAACGTTGGCTTTGTGGGTTTCTCAGAAGACCCGGTGTCAAAATAGACCTGCACTGTTTACTCTTTAGGATTTAAAAAAAAACTGTAAGGATGTTTCGTGCATTTCGTGTGCACCGAATCATCCGCGTGGTTGAAGTATCACCAGAGTTTTCATGCTGTGGCATTCGTGGCGTTGATATTTTACTGTGGATGGGATTCAGACTTTGGTGTCGAGACCACCAGCTGTGGGGGGATGAAAGCATGACATCTTTTCAAACTGTCAGCCAAAAACGAAACGCAAAGAAAGAATGAGCGCCTGAATTTTTCGCGACAGGGTAGTGCTTTTTTTCTAGGATGACATCATCGCTTTGAGACGTCTGCAAGGAGACATCAGGTAACTTGTTTGTAGTGGTGGGCTAGCTATTTTTAGCACAAATAGCACTCGAAATTGTTACTGTCAGAGAAGACAAATGCATGGATCCGTTGCCTTTGTTTTCCGCTTTGATATTATTGTCGACTTTGGCGCGGGTTATCGATCTTGTTTGTTGGGAGGATTTAGCAAATACTGCATGTCCAAGTTGCACTAAACAACATTACAGAAAGACGCCCGGGGAGCATCATGGGAATTGGAGCAGCTTTTTTGTCAAATGACAACCCTAAATCTTAAATGCTAACCTAATTTAAACCATTTCGCCGAATATTCCCCCTACAGCAACTCCCAGTTTTAAACATTTACATTCTCCATTTAAAATAATGTATTGGTCCTATTATAACTAAACCTAATATTAAATTTTACTCGTGTATTGTACGGGAAAACAAAAACGCAAAAAAACAAAACATATATATTGTTGCGTCTGCAAGGACCATGCCAACTTTGTACATTTTTGAATACTTTGCACATGATATGAAATGTAAGAATATTCACCATTTTTTAAGGGCATACGTCACTACTACAACATTACCAATAGCCTCGGGTTGCCAGGTACCGTATTTTCTCGCGTATTAGCCGCATCTGCGTATAAGCCGTACCCTTTAAATTGCCTTAAAATCGTTGAATTTTACAATTTATGTATAAGATACCCCCTAATTCACAATTCTCACCTCCATATTCATGGTTTTAATATGGAGTACAAAGATGTTACTGTATGAATCGAAATGATCGTCTACTGGATCGCACATTCCTATTGGACAAGATGACGTTGCCCTGAGCGAGTAATGCATGTCAAGTCTAATTTGTGCGAATATAAGCCGTACCCTCGAGTCAGTCATCAATTTTTTTAGCGACAAATACGGCTTATATGCGAGAAAATACGGTGCACAAAATCCTCTTTTATCAAGCCGGAAGTTCCCGCTACAAAACAAACGTAGCGCCACGGTTGCTTGTTTTTTTTTGCTAGTGTTGCCAGTCCGTCCCTAAAGAGTGACATTATTGCTCCACCTAGCAGCTAAAGATTCCAATATTTCCCTCAGGGGTTGACAGAGACCAAATAAAAGGGAAAAGAACGAAGCAGAAGGAAATCGGATGACATTTCGCTAGCTAAAAACGAGGCATGTTTCTGGAAGGAACGACGTTACGAAGGCAGTCCACATGATCACAATTTGCAAGAAGGTTTTCTGGACCGCGTTGACCAGCACGAGGTGTCTTAATCACTCAACCATGGGCTCTTCACTGGCTCTTTTGCGGGGCCATAAAACAGCGCAAAAGGGCCTCGTGATACTTATTCTTATTTATTTGGAAGTCTTATATTATTATGAATATAATGTGTGTGATGTGAGTGTCCTTTGTGTAATCTCCTTAGGAATTTATAGTCGCTCACCAATTTTGTACTCACCTGTCCGACACGGTCTAATGTTGGCCTATTTGTTACGATTGTAGCAACACGCGCAGTTTGCCGATTCAGCACGCCTTTTTCCGCTGTTTTGTATTCCGACTTCATCTCTGCTTTTTTTCCGTCACTTCTAATTGCTTAACGAGCGACTTTAAATCAGGTGATTTAAAGATATTATTCTATCTAGACCACCCATCGCCATCACCCTGTAATGAACCACTTAGAGAAAATAAAGAGCCTTTTTGGACGATGACGGATTCGTGTCTATTTTTCGAAATTTCAAAAACAAGATTGTTCATTTTTAGGTTTGAGGTTGGAGTGTTTGGGTGAGACCAAGGCCTAATCTGATTCCTCGAATCTGGTTTAAGGACGGAAAAATTGTACGTTGTGATGCCTTCTTTGTCGAAAGCCGCGTTTGACAACAGATTCTTTTGTGAATCGAATCCGTGGCTCAAAATGCGAACAAATTCCAGAAGATAGCAACATGTGGGATGACACCAGTGGAAAGATGTGTTAGCTTAGCCAAAGAGCGCCGATAAATTAAAACAGGGGTGTCAAACCGGTCCTCAAAGTGCCGCAGTGGGTGCAGGTTTTCATTCCAACTCAACAAGAGTGTAATCAGTTAATTAAAGTCAGGTGCTACTTATTTTAGAAGACACCTGATTGGTTAAAATATCGGCACTGGATTGGTTGGAACAAAGACCAGGACCCACTGCGGCCCTCGGCGGAATCGGTTTGACACGTGGATTAAAAGAACGAGAGCGATGGGTTGACTTTGAGAAGGCCAGATAAGAAGAGTTTTCACCCAGAGCTCTACGATTGGAGGGAGCGAGATATAGTCGGGAACAGGTGGGGAAGTGAGCGCCACTTCTATTTCTGGGCTCGCGAGACGGGGTGTTAATGAAACGATACTGAATACGAGAGGGAGACGTTTGAGTGGAAATCCCTCTGAAGGTGTCTTTGGCGAAAAGATAGGGTTCGGATCTGTAAGTTTGTTGTCAAAGCCTGGGTTCTTGCAAAAACTGCAATGCACCCAAAATGTTGGGACCAAAGACCAGTTCGCGGTCAAACAAAGATGGTCGTCGATAGCCGTTCAGGATCCGGCGTTCCATTTCCTGACAAAAAGGAACTCAATTGACTGTCGCTCTCTGTCCAGGGCTTTTCTCCCAACTCCCCAACGATTGGATCTGACAGACCCATCGAGAACGTTAATGACTTGGCCAATCTCCCGCCGCAATCGTGGCCATCTCGCTAGCGCTCGGCCCGTTCGCGCAGCCCCCGGAACCGGGCCCCGTCTCCCAATCAAAGCCGATTTCAGCGGGCGGGGGAGTCGGAAAGAATGTAATCAAATAAGCGGAACAATAATTATGGAATCTGGAGAAACAGCTCATCCCCCAGCACAACTTTAAATATTAAACGTCCTTTGCAATCTCTAAAATGGCCGGGTGATGACGGATAATATGGGCTGGGGGATATTCGAGCCTGTCGCTGATTTTAATGATTTAAAAGAAGGCTAAGTGACTTATTGCGACCGATTGCGTCTTAATTAACGAATTCAAGCCTTTTATTTTTAGACCAACGCCATGGAAACCTGAAGATTGTGTTGTGATGTTCAGCAGAAAATAAACTGCATCTTCACCTGAGTGACGGCCTGACCTTTCTTCACGCCACCATCTGTATTAGGCCACGCCCTCCAATCTCCAGGTGCCCACTATTGACCTTGAGTTTCAATCTGGTTTCCAGGCAATCCTTCAATCAAAAAGCAAGCTTCACGTAAGAATACTTTTTCTCCTTCCTTCTTAATCTCTTTATATCCCACTCCCACAAATTCATATCTGGCAACTTTTTCCTGTATTTTAAACGACTTTTGATCATTTCAAATTGGGTACGCCGTATAACAACTTTTGTACGGGATGTTTTTTAAGTTTTTTTGTAAAACCGATCTGATTCTACCCATTCCGCCTCTTTTATTTTTACCTAGGTCTACAATGTCTGTGTCTTGTGTCTGTCTTGCTACTGCAACCAAGAAATTTCCCGAATACGGGATAAAATAAAATTCTAATCTAATCTAATCCGGTTCATCTCAGTCACTGGTAGCAGACAAAAACGCCATCGTCGACTGCTAACGTTGTCATGCTAAAAACATAATATGCACATGCATACGTCCGCATTTTCACTATATAAATATAGCACGTCAGCAAGCAAATAACCCTACCCACACAGTCAAGCTGTCAGCGTCATACAGCAGAATTTTGAATTTAGTCCACCGACTGATTGGCCACCCCGTCCCCTTTGATAAACATTTTAGGCTTTTAAATGCGCCCTATTTGAGTAAATATGTGCCACGTTGCATTTGTACGTTTTTTTTAACAGGTATGCAAATTCAACAAGACTGTTAAACCTTTCTATATAATATTCACGCATAGTGCCACAAAAAAAATGTTTAATTCTTCAGGGTGTACATGGGTCCTACACACGAGATCTTATGGATAAGTCACGGTTCTCCGATTTCTTATCCTCAGCCTAATTGGAATTATTGCTTTTTTTCCTCGCCATACTTGACCAAATACGTAAAGCTCTCACACAGAAATCCGTCCCAAAGGACCACGGGTTAGAAAATGCCTTCTTTTTTAACCTTCAAACGTACAAAAAAAAAACAATGGAATAGAAGAAAGCAATGCAACGTATCCTGAATTGAGTCCATTTTAGTTTTCGTCCCCGTGGAAATCAATCCGACAGCATCGAGCATTAGAAATTCGAGGTTAGCATTCAAGCGTTCCACCCAAATCTGGTCGTTTCCACATTTCTTCTCGAGATCGTTTTGTCCCGTTTTTGTCATGCGACGAATTCCTTCCAAACGGGTTTGCGTTGTGTGTTGAAGACTCGCTAAAAACAGGTCTCCTGGTCCTCCTTCTGTTTCCCACTCGGTGGTCCAGATGCGAAATCAGGTTGTTTTGGCCACAGGCTGTGCATGCTGTCACATGAAGAAAATAATTAACAAATCATTTCACTAAAAAGAATAAAACGTAAAAATGTATTAATATTAGTTCTAGTGTGGATGACTGAGCTGAGAGATTTTTTTTTAAACTATATTCCAATTTAAATGAAGACTATATTTCAATGTTCGTCTATTTTATAAAGATAATTAATATAATATATTTTTCTACGTGCAACTGAAAATAACAAAATGCCCATGAATTGTTTCAAAAAAGACAATCATACAAAAAAAATGAGCGATAAAGACACTCCGATAAAATCAATTAAAGATGAATTCATAAAAATATAACATAAAGGGGTGGAGCTACAGTTAATCAGCAAAATTACGTTGAACTATCCTCCATAATCCGGTCGCACTTTCCTCCAAAAACATTTGAACTGCTTTTTACTCCGCGATTTTGAATGTCATCAAACTGTTTACATGAAAGATAAGCATTTTTTATTATCGTTCATGTCATCATCATTAGGATCATTGGAGGGAGGGGCCAATCTTTAGCACCCCCGGGGCTGCGTCGTCCATCACTGGCGCCGGCGGTAATGACCGCAAATGACAGCGGTGATTCATACCAATTGTTTTTTTTTTTTTTTGCCTTCCGTCTCAGCGACGGAAGATGGAGATTAGTCGCCGTGTGGCAGGATGTTCCTTTTTTTCGTGGAAATGAAAGGCCGTCATCTTTTCCGCGACTTCGGGGAGATTTGGAGGTCCGGGGAGATTTGGGGGTCAACGTGAGTCCTTTTGAAAAAGTCTTCAAACGCTGAAGTGCTTAAAAAAATCCCCCATGTAAATTTTGTTCACGTTAAGGTTTCAAAAAGGAACTTGATGGACGTCAGTGAGGTAAAAAAAAAAGAATAAATAAATAAAAAGGGCTGACAAATGCGGTATGCTAACATGATTCTTTTTCAATCCACTTTCACAGAATCTGTCTTTGTCAAGCGCTTCATCCGAAACGTCAACTTTGGCGTCCAAGTTGAAGGAGGGTCAAGTTTGGCATGGTGGGCAGAGCCTGGAAAAAATAATGACACACCCTGAATTGGTGGCTAGCCAATCGTAGGGCATCGGGAGACAAAATAAATAATCACGATCACACTCATACCTAGCAGCAATTCAGCATATAATTAGTCTAGCATGTTTGTTTTTTGGCATGTGGGAGGAAACCGGAATACCCGGAGAAAACCCACACACGAGATCATGCAAACTCCACATAGTCAATAAATGACGAGCAAAAAACTAGCAAAAATGCTAACGGTTTGGCTGAACTCCATCGAAAGAACTGACCTACGTTCCGAACCGAAATTCCGATATGAGCTCAACGAAACGATATTAATTTTCTCTTGACTGTCACAACACGGCTAACAAAGGAGAACATTGTCGTCGGGATCGAACCCTGCACCCCAGACCTGCAAGCCCAACGCACCAACCACTTATCAACCGACATTTAATGCTATTTAATTCCCTGCAATCAGATCCGCCGGCGCTTCCCGTTTGCCTCGACATTTCTCCGAAAGAGCCAATCCCACGGGCCTTCGCGTTCCGGGTTCGAACTTCGCCGTTCACGTCTTGAATCACCCACAAAAAATCAGTTGTTTGACCGTGGCACTTTAAGAAGTGGGACACGTTCACCAGAGGGTGCAAAAGTGTGTAAAAGTAGGCCGGCGGGCTTTTTTTGGAGGTCACAGACAAATTGGGGGTGTCAGCAGACCTTCTAATGACTTTACGCTCCAGATCCCCGTGCCCAATCTTTTCTGCCCCGCAACCCCAAGAACACAAATTGAGACGCGGAACAGCTACAAAATGGACATAATTGTGAACTCCGCCCCCGGGAAATTTAGCGAGAGAACTCGATTTACGACGACAATGTTCTCCTTTGCTAGCCGTGTTGTGACGGTCAAGAAAAAAATAATATCGTTTCGTTGAACTCATATCGGAATTTCGGTTCGAAAAGTAGGTCAGTTCTTCCGATGGAGTTCAGCCAAACCGTTAGCATTTGCTGCTAGTTTTTCTCTCGTCAGTTATTGATTGGTTTCCCAAATCTGACGCATTATTTTACACCCCGAACTTTTCAAACGACGCAAGGAAAAACGACGGATCGGAGAATCGGGTTTTTTAAAATGAATATGACACAGAAATGTCATTTTTTCCCCTTTTCTTTTGAATAAATGCTAATTTCGACCTAGCGTTTTGCGCCCCTTTTGCAATGGGAAAGCACCTACAGGGACGCAATCTGTCCTAACTTGGCGATGATTGACAGCTCGGCAGAGACAGATATGCAAAACTGATTGAACTTTTTTTTTACGTTCCGACGTCCACGTTGACTCTCCAGCAAATTGGCCAATTAGCCTCGAATAACTTGAGGTCGGCCATCTTGACTGTCAATCAGTGCGTAAATTCCTCGTCTTTAGTGATAGGCCGAAACCTTCAACTGTTTTCCCCCCCTTCCTCTTATTGGCCAATCTTATGTCAATCACTTGACCCGGTTTTATTAGCGGTCCTTCAAGCAGCGGCCCAAAAAAAGTGGTTATATTAGTTTTAATGATAATTAATTAGGTTTTAAGTCATCTTAGTGTGTTTTGGTTCAATGGTGGTTCAAAAGAGCGGAAGATTTTTTTTTTAAATTTGCGGGATCTGACAGCTGACAACGTCTTAAGGGCCAAATTACTCCACCTTTTCTGTCAGTTTCTTGTCATTTAATCCGTCGGGGGTAAAAAAAATGGAATAAAATTGTCAAATTTCATGAAGGCAACCCCGTAACATGTCGGCCGGAGATCCTTTTCCTTTGTTTCCATTCAAAACGTTGACGCCGCTGTTGATTAATTCATCGGGCCGAGCTGGAATCCAATTGGGGGGGCTTGCGAGAGTTCAAAGGTGATTAAAGGCAGTCCATTAAAAATTCCCCCACAAGGAGGCATGAAGGGGAAAATCTCCTTAATGAGAGGAAACGGCGCGTTCTCGTTTTAGAGGAGTGTGAGCGACCCTCACTTGATAGACCGACCGTTCGTTCGATGACTGATGGCATAACTTTTGTCCCTCAGCACATCTAGGGAGAACTTGTCGATCTTCGGGACGGGAAACTTGCTTCAAATGTTCCCACCTGAGAAGAAATCTACGAATCGGAGCTTGCGTATTCATCGATATTTCCAAAATAAGGCTTTTGGAAGCTTGTTTTGAGTTTGAGATTGCTTCATTTAATAAGGGACAGCACATATAGATGTAATATTGTAGCCAAAGGCTAGTTCCCATCTTTAGTCCCTTGTGTAGGTTGAAGATAAACGATGATACGCAAATGTAGCACAGTTTTAGACAGTGTTGTGATGGCAATTTTGTTGGTCTAACAGCCTGGCTTTAAGATGATTGGCCAAGAGGTTCAGAGACGGGAGTTTACGTATGCTAATTGGTATTGAGAACCAGGTATGAAGGTGCTTTGGCTAATTTAGCACTCTTTTTGAAGGGAACTACACAGTCACCTATGGAGCCAGGCGTTGGAATTTTTTGTACAAAATCTTGCAGTGGAGGAGGAGCTTTGTGTTGGAAGATTTTGTAAACTATCTGCATATTTAATAGTATTGTTCCAGTTCAGGCATTTGTGTTTTTTTTAAATATCTGACAGTACGTTTTTGTTTAAGGCAGGCCAAGTACTTTCCAAGTTGTTCCCTAACCGAAATGACATTTAAAGATGTATTTTGATCATACAGTGCTTTTGTCCTGCCTGCTTTTGATGGAACTGGAACTAAATCTTATTTAGACCTCTCAGGAACATATAGCAAGTTATTCCTAATTGGCGAACGTGGCGAGAACTAAAAATAAGCGGCAAAGAAAGAGTAATTAGAATTACTCGGAAAAGCGATATGTAAATAAGCAACACGTGGATTAAAGTTCAAATCACTCATTTGCAGAGACAATTTAGCGATAGAAAAAAAGGAAGGATAAGAATGAACATTTCCCCATGAATTATTGATAAGATTTATATTACTGTATAATATATTCAAGTATCCTTGTCTTACACATTGAAATGAAAGCGGATGATGGAACAATTTTGTTTGGAGGTTCGAATACCTATTTTTGGACGTTAGTACAAAAATATCTTTATTTAATTTGATTGATTTTTGACACAAACTGGCCAAGCTTCAAATTGATTTTAGTCAGTAGGGATTAAATCCATTTTTTAAGCTTCTTGATTTTAGTCAGTAGGGATTTAATTCATCTTTTAAGCTTCTTGTGTTCTTTCGAAGAAAAATGTAACTTCATTTTCCTGATTTGTGCAAATTGGTTTGTAATGCGTTCCATCTTGTTGTCAGATATGTTAAAAGCATCCTTACAGGTCCACTTTAGATATTCTTGTTAGATTTGGCGAGACTGGTTCATCTTGAATTAAATATGTTATTTAACACAACACTTTTATTTAATATATGGTAAAAATATGCGCTTAATTGAGCTTGAGTGCTTGAATTGAACCTTTTATGATGCTCTATTAAGCATCAGCCTTTTTTAAATGCACAATATGCACATGCACATGGATTAAACACGTCCGTTTTTTTTCGTTTTTCTTCTCGGGTCGCGACATCCAGTGATGGGCGACCTTTCGGAAGCGACTGCTCTCTGACTTTAGGACAATTGAGCTAGTCAACCCTTAAATAACTAGGCCACCTCATCTCTAGCGCATTAAATTTTGAAACGTGTCTCCGAGTAATAAAGTTAGGATTGATTGCACACAAGGCCTGCAGCCACTTAGAAGCAATAATGCTTCTATCCAAAAGGTGAAAGACAGGCGACTGACTGGTCACCAGCCGTTCAACAATTACTCCCAGTCACGCTTAAAAAAATTACAAAAAGACGGATTCAAGCTTTAAATCTAATAACTGGGACAGAAAAAAGATCATTTCCATGTGGGAAAGCAATAAGAGAAATAATGAACTCGTATTTATTGCTTTATTTAAAAGGATTGTTTTCCCTTCTGCCAATTCACTGTCTAGTTTTTCTTTCATTATCATTCAATTATTTATAATAATTCAGTGAATTTATTGTTTGGGATTGTCTTTGGGAGCTTTTATTCCCAATTCGTTGCACTTCATTGACAATATAAATGCACTCATCAAGGTTTGCAAGAATTTTAAAAAGATTTGACGTCCATTTCAGGCGAAGGAAGTGAATAAATTAAGGAGAAATAAAGATGTTAAGCAATTTGGTATTCTGGCACGGTGCAACAGTGACTACTAGCGGTCGTCAGAAGATTTCACAATGGTTTAAAATGTGGTATTCCGAAGTATTGATTAACGTTACCATATATTTATCAATTGTTTTGTGGATGTTATTAAATTATAACTCACGCGACAAGTTGAATTGATTTTAAAACAATATTACTAGCGTTGTAAGATTAGGTTATATAACCTATGTTGACACCGTTTCCTATACCGCGCCGCTGGTGTAGTGGTATCATGCAAGATTCCCATTCTTGCGACCCGGGTTCGATTCCCGGGCGGCGCACCACTTTTTGTTCACCGATGTGAAAACGTCACCAACAACTCGTCATCCGCCTTTTAAGTGTGGCGTGTGCCTGTGAGTTGCATGCGTGTGCGCGAACCATCATGAAAGACGCGACCACAAAACACGGACGTCGTAGTCCCAAAACGGTTCCATTCCGGCTCGACATGGATTGATTTAAAATGCTCCACAGACACACGCTCGGCTCTGCGATTGAATCCCCGCTGCGTGCTAGCAACGCCCATTGCCTGGTAACTCGGCGTCCACTTCAAACAAGGGAAAGATGTCGGAATCTCGGCTCTCGCGGCCCCGTCAGCCGACGTGTAAGAGCCGAACCGAGGAACCGTGCGACATCTGTCCTTCCTGCCTCTTCGATCGGCCCAGATCGAGCCAACCCACGCCGCTGGACCTGTGGAAGATTTCGGACGAGCCCCGCCGGAGCTTCATTGTGGGTCTGGTGGTGCGCTGCAAGAGCGCGCCGGTCCTGGAGAACATCCAGAGCTCTTTGCGCCTCACCTCGTGGAACTTGCTGAGCTACGCCCCGTCTAAGGGCAAGACCTTGCCGGAGCTCTACGCGCGGCTCAACCGCAAGAGGAAGCCGTCGCCCCTGACCCGGGAGATCTGGCAGTGGTTCGACGACACCCCGGAGTGGGTTCAGACGCGCTACCTCTGCCTGCTGCTGCTCAGATGCGACCCGGAGCTGCTGAGTATGTCCCAGCATCTCATCGGCGTGGTGGTCACCAAGCTCCAACGGCAGCTGGACGGTAAGAAAAAGACGAAAGTTCCCAACTGAAGTATAAATATTTTCTGCACCACTCTTGATGACAGATTTTGTATTGCTCCATCATAACCCTATACATGCCAAACCCAAAAATAAAAATAAAAATAGACTAAAACAAACTAAAACAGAACAAACTAAAACAGAACAAACTGAATCAAAACAAACCGAATCAAAACAAACTGAATCAAAACAAACTGAATCTAAACAAACTGAATCTAAACAAACTGAATCAAAACAAACTGAATCAAAACAAATCAAAACAAAACAAATCAAACTGAATCAAAACAAATTGAATCAAAAAACAAACTGAATCAAAACAAACTGAATCAACAACAAACTGAATCAAAACAAACCAAAACAAATTAGACCAAATCCAAACAGACCAAACCAAAACAAACCAAACCAAACCAAACCAAAACAAACCAAATCATCCAATCATCCAACTCTTAATATATGTGCATTATGAAATATAATAAAGCGACACCATCAAATCATTGACTTTTTCAGTGAAGAGTTGCAGTAGTAAATCACACGAGCAGGGCAGCACGGACGACTTGCAGGAGAACGAGCTTCTTCTGGGGGTTCCTGGCCCACCCGGATCCTCAAGGTCTTCCTTTGGACTCAGCAGACCACGAGACTTCATTGGCGGCCTTCCCGCCGAACTCTCCAAGATGATTCTGGGTACTCTCGCAACGGCAGACCTCAGCCTCACGCGTCACCTTAATTTTCGGACTATAAGGCGCAACCTGACAACCAGCCGCGACCTCCACGTGGTAAAACATAAATGAACCAATGGGTAGCGCTTTGTAGTCCGGAAATGGTGCTGCATGTTTTTCCCATCTTGGTGTTCAGTTTGGATTGTATTTAGATGTTCTGTGTGGAGTCAGGGCTGCTCGACGAGGCTACGCTAAAGCGCTGCATGAAGGTCTGCAAGCATTGGAAGCACCTAGCTGGAGAGACCATGGAGGAGATGCGGTTCAGAAAGCTCTACCAGGAGCAGGTGGAGGCCATGATGAAGGTGGGCGTGGTGGCAAGACACGTATTCATTCAAGACTCTTAGCGTCAACGTTGAGGTTTTGACTCCTTTCGGTTTCTAGCGCTACAAAGGCCTGCATATGGTCAACCCTTCCTACGCCAGGATGGTTGAGATCGCAGTTCCCGTCCTGCACAACGAGAGCGGCGAAGTCAAGACCACAGGTGTAAGCCCACAAAAACAAAGTTTTATTTACTTGTAAGCTTGCTATGCCAAAACCAAGTAGTAGGTTCATTTGATATTCAGCGTCATGTGATAAGTAACTTTTTGAGTCAGTTGATTGGGCGACTGTTTGGAGGAGGAGCGAAAATATTAAGATATGATTGTGTTTTTTGCAGCTCTGGCCTTTTGAAGCAGCCTACGGCTACATCAAATCGAAGACGGTGCAGCTGGAAGAACGCAACGTTTACTGCGGGGCGTATTTTACTTCGGTGCTGATTGACGAGTGAGTATTTTGTTACGGGAATTGGGGTAAAAAATTGGGCTCAAAAGTCGCGTGCCAGATGAAAGTGGGTTCTGGTTAGGGTCCATGTTTGCCAATGCCTGTTTACTGGAACTAAAATGTCCAGTGAAGACCCCCACCGCGTCGTGGACTACAAAGGCGGACCCCTCATGAGCACGGCATCCAAGGACCGTGCCGTTCGTCTACTGTACGTGGGAACGGTCGCCAAGCACGTGGCGCTGATGAAAGGCCACGTGGGTAGCATTCGCGTCGTCCTGCTCTGCCCGGAACGCCACCTGGTGATCACGGCCAGCTGCGACTCCAGCATCAGGTGGGCAAAATTGGTTCACGGCAAATCCATCGGTTTGGGTACGGCGTTACCATTTGGTCTTTTCCCGTCGCAGGTGTTGGAGCGTGAGGACAGATCAATGCGTTTTGGTGCTTTACGGTCACTCCAGCATGATCAACTGCTTGGACATACACGGGGATAAACTTGTGTCTGGTGCCAAGGACTGCACGGCCAAAGGTAAAAACACAACAACAAAAAAACAACAACAAAAAAACGAAAAAACAATGAAAAAACATCGAAAAACAACGAAAAAACAACGAAAAAACAAAAATGCGATCGTAGATAAAAGAGCGAGTGATAACAAGTCTCAAAGCAAATAGCCATTTGAGATTTGAAGTTATTGTAGAACATTTGACACCAGGACAGGACATAGAATGTTCAGTTCTAGGACGTACCGTGAAAGGACTTGCTGTTCAGGATTCAGCTTGGAAGAGGGACTCATGGCAAAACCTTCCTTAGCATCAAAAACTGATGAGGCTTAGAAACCACCCACATCTCCAACAGCTATGCCATTGTTTGTCTTCACGTGCCCCTCTTGAATGGCATCATTATTAAGATTTCTTATTTTAATTGACTCAATATTTGCGTTTTACATGGGGATTTCTATGTTTAGACATTTGTACTGTTCTGTTGGGTCAAATTCAGTTTTTGGGGGGCTGAAAGGATTCATGAAGGTTGTTCGTTCAGGGTTCAAAATTAACCAGGACCACCTCTGTTTCTGCCAGTGTGGAGTCTGCAGACCGAGAAGCATTTGGAAGACTTCAACTTCAAGCACCGCAGTTCCGTGCGCTCGGTGAAGATCAACGCCACCACCGTGTTCAGTAGTTGCGACCGCGGAGTCGTCAAACTCTGGGATGCCGAGAACGCCTCGCTTCTCCGGGTGAGTTTCTTTCGCCGTCCGTCCTGCCTGGCCGTCTTACATCCATGGTTATTGTCCTCGCTCGCCAGGTCATCGACGCCCACCGCAGCGCGGTCCGATGCATGTTCGTGGATGAGTGGCACCTCCTATCTGCTGACACCAACGGTCAGGTGATGGCCTGGAGTATCAGACGCGAAACCAAAGGATGCCTCATGACTTTTAGTCATCCAAAGTAAGCGGACTGTATAAGCAGGTTTTTAAAAAATATTCAAACCGTAGTCATTTCACTTCAAATTTGACCTTGGATTGACATTTTCTCAAGGGAGGTCAAGTCCCTGACACTGGTTTACCTTCGAGTGGTCACCGGTTGCGTGGACGGAAAGATCCGCGTCTTCAACTTCCTGACGGGGGACTGCCTGAGGTCCATAATGGTGGAGGCCGAGACCACCGGTCGGATGCTGTCGCTGCACTTCTGCGAGAACAAGTTGGGCCTCGCTCGCCATCGCCATCGCCTGCATGGGACGCCATCACTTTAAAAAATATGCGTCTTCTCTCTTAGCATCTTAGTCAACGCCTCTTCTTGCGTCAAACTCTACCAGTTTGCCAAAGTCTTCTGGGATTATGAAGAACCAGCCAAGGGAAGCGGCGGATTGGGCATCGACGAGCCACACAAACCGGGCGCCTCCTCTTCTGTCGGTGCAAATCACATGACCACAGAACCGGGTATAGTAAAGATTAGCATAAAATACAAACAAATTTACCATAGCTGCCTAAGGCGGTCCTGGATTATTATTTTGAGGCCTGAATGGACAAACCTAATGCAAAACTGTACGCCCCCTTTTTAAATTGCGCCTTAGGCGGTCGCCCAAATTGAACATAGCAAAAACCGGCCCTCATAGATGCTAACTTCTGTCTTGTATACTTGTTTTTGTTTTAGCTGTGTAGTTGCGTTATTGCCAATCTCTACAATTTGGACGCATAATCCCGTTTGCTCGGTATAATCCCTTACATTTTTTTTATTTTTTTAACAGTCACGCCACACGGAAAAAGCCTCCACCAGGCCTTGACCCCCGAGGCCGGTCAGAGGTCACGTCGCATGGACCAGCTCAGCAGCCCACGCTCTGAGAATAACCTCCACCACTCCCACCGTCGCCGACCTTCCACATCCGTCCGGAACCAGCAGCGACCCGCCAAACAAAATCCGACAAACAAACTTCCAACCAAACAAACTTTGCAGAAAGATCGAGCAAGTGGCAGGAATACCAAGTGATGATTTATTCTATAGTCATTGCAAATTTAGATAGAAATACATGAGTTGCATCTTTACCATATCTTCCTACCTCTGATGAATGAAATTATATGACATATTTTTTGACAAAAATAGTGTAAATCTCAGCACATTTAATTCAATTAACTTGTGATTCATCTATAAAAGATGACGATATGCAGCGACATTAAAATACAATTCTTTACAATTTCACAATATATGGTGTTTTAACTATTGTCAGTTAAACTGGATGATAACATTAATGCAAAACCTCTTTGACGCAGGTATATTGAGTTTTTGGGAGTTTATTTTTATTTTTCATATATTTAATCCTTCCTGCAATCTGTTCTTCGCAATTCAAACCAAGGCAGTATGTGTTTTAATTTATATAAACTGATTTATACCGTTCATAACGCAAAACCTGTATTTTTTGAACGAGTCATACTTTTTGGACCTTTGCCCAACCTGTACTCGAATTCCGTCTTTCAATCACTGCCAGCTGTGAAAGAAGTCATCCTTCTGACGTGACCCAGGTAAATAACACTCATTTTGTCTTTTAATAGCAAAATAATCCACATTAATGCAGCGTGGTAAAATCGTTGTTTTCGAACACTTTTGGATGAAAACCAGCGTGGCATCTCCTTCCAAGTGGCCGACCGAGACGCACCGTAGGCGGCCCCAAACACGAGGAAGCCCGGCGTGTCAACGGAGACCTAACTTTTGTTTTTGTTTCAGATCAAAATGGCATTCGAAGCGGTATTGCACATTTTTAAATGTGAATGCACGTCTGGAATGGAAAATGATGGTTTTCGAGCTGCAAAAACCGACCGATGCTCGCCGTGTTTGGGTTCGAACCCACGAAGCAACGGTCGAGTAACCCAGAATAACGCACTCTAATGTGCAATACACAGGTATGTTGTTTTGGTGAGTCAAACTTTTTTGATTTACATTATTCATTATCTAGTTCATCATTTGTCACTTTATTCACTTATTTATTTATACATGTTCTCGAACACTTATCACATAGTCACGGGGTCTATTGAATTCAATTGAATTGAATGTTTTTATTGTCATTATACAAGTATAATGAGATGTAAAGCTTTCACCACGTCGTGTGTGTATATTTGTGTATTTGTATATAGTACTTCTATTTATGTTTGTGTGTGTACAGTGTACACATTGGATTACTAGATGGTTGAATTTATCACATTTGTGCGTCTCCCATGATCCATTTTTGACCAATAGGTGTCAGTGTTGTATAGAAAAAACAACCTTTACTGCTTTTGTGTTGGTTCTTATGGACAATTAATTCCTCGCTTGACAAACTGAATATTATCCACGTCATTTTTTTATTCCAATTTCATACGAGTCACCATTTTCTATTTTATTATCTATTTATTTATTAGTTATGTTAGAACGCCCATCACGCCCAAATCATTTCTGATTATTAGAATCCGATGTTCTTTACCAGCCCTTCTCAAAAGCATCGTATGCGGTTTTTCCGTGTAAGATGAAGCAACGTCATCATTAGAAGGATGGGGGGCGACCTCTCACCCCTCCGCCGCCCTGCCCTCTTAGCCCGTTGCCTCGGGGGCGTCATTAGGCTCCAGGATCAGGGGTGGAAGGCCCGCGTGGCCCCCCCTTTGCTTTGACAGCGTCGGAACAGCTGGAAACAACAAAGAAGTCGGTCTAGGGACTCTTGTCCGTGGATAATAAGTGCAAAATCCCAGTAAGAAAAGAAGGCTCCGGTCTTGATGTATGCATGAGGCACAAGTTTGACAGAATTGACAGGTACGCTCTCAAGGGTCGCAAAGGTCACAGGATCAAAAAGAAAGAATGATTTGCACACGCCCCTTTCTCCAAAGAAGCCGTGCATTTGCATGACAGTCAGTTTGTCACATGAATTTTTTTCACGCTGCGTCACCAGAAGGCTTTGAACAAATCCTTGTCAAATGGAGTACGAAGGATCTCCCAATATGGACGTCTAATAATAAAAATAATAAAATCTTTTATTTCCAAAGGCATTTCAAAACAACCAGACTAAAAACTACAGATCATAAAATACAACCAAATTGAGTCACACTGTTTTGAGTTTGGATTTCAAAATTTACATTGAAAAGTGCCTGAATTTGTCCTTTCACATTGTAAGACTTTTACTTTTAAAACAATCCTGTTACTTTAGAAGACTTTTTTTATTTTTGTATGTATTTTTTACCCTTTTTTAAAGGCCATATTTGTGGCTCATTGCCAAAGAATGTGAACACGTTTCATTTGAATGCCGCATTTGTAAGCATTTACTGCTATTCTGAGACTGGCTCTCATTACACTGCAATGTGTATTGCATGCAATATATCACAGTTAGACATGTACTTTTAAAAATGTCCGCTAGTGGTCGATCTTGTACATTAAAGTGTTCAGGCCTGAAAGCCATTCGTATTGGATTATTACAGAGTACGATAGCTCTATTTGCATTCTGGACGGATACTCGATTGAAATTTAGCCTTGTAATCTGTCGCAATGTTGTCACTACATGGTTTTCAACCCCCCCAACCAAAAAAATTGGACACTTGTATAACAACAGGGTCATTTTTTTTCCAGTTCGGGCAGTTATCGGGCAACGGGTCCAGAAGGCCGGCGTTAAGTAGTCATAATTTCACTATTTTCTCACGCGTTAATGTGGGGACACGAGGGTCAAAGGGCAGCTGCGTAAAATTCACCGCGTGGGGGTCGTTCGGTGCACTTGAGTGGTCTCGGGGTTGGACAAGAACAAGTCGGCGATTCATAAAGCGTGGCTTGACTTCCTGAAGCACGGCGACATTTCATGTGTCACCTCCTTGAGTGTCACTTTTTTGTTGGGGCGCCGTTTTTTTAGCGTGCAAACAAGCTTTGGAAAACTAATTACTATGATCATAATTTAAAAAAATATATATATATTTTTTTTCTTTTACCCTATGATAATTAACTCACAATTGCGTTAGACAACATCTCCGTTTTCCCCCTTTAAATCATTTTTAAAATGTAATTTGTGATTGGAATTAGAACTTTAAGGAAGATATTTAATGAGGATTTGGGGAAATATAGAGCAGAATATATTTTATAGTTCTGAGCGGGATTAAAAATATATATACGGAGTGATATTTTTTAAAAAGGGAGTAATAAATACGTGATGCAGCTGCAGTTTTAACGTATGCAAAGGTGTAAAACTGTGTTTCCTCAACAGTGAAAGTGCAAAGTAGGAACGACAAGACCTGAATGGTCGTGCTTAAATTCTGGGTGAAACGAATTTTAACTGGGCAGAGAAATTCTGGATTTAGTGGAATAAAAGTGAATGGATTCCAGGATGTTCGTTTTTTTTCCAAGACAGGAAACACGACACCCCGTGATAGTCTGGAAGTCTCTTTGAATTCGTAAAGCATTTTTGCAGTGAGCGTAGCAAGCAGGCCACATCAGATGGCCACTTCCCTGCAGTTGCGGTTTGCCGGCCTTGGTGGGAGCTTGACGTTTTAAATTCATCACCCAAACATGAACCAAGAAAAAAAAAGATTGACCACGGAAAGTTGAGAAATTGCCAATGGAGACCTTTTTCATGGGAGGAGCTTTCAAAAAAAGGAGTCATGTGACCAGTACAACCGGGAAGTGTGTAGCGGTCTAGTTTGTCATCCTTAGATAAGATGTGAGCGAGAAATGGCAAACCGTTTTTTTCACGTTTTATCCCAGATATGTTTTTTTTTCTTGAATTTCATTCATAGACGTCAAAATTATTATTTTTTAGCATTTTATCTTTTTAATCTTTTCTCTATTTTGAAACAAATACCGTATCCCGCATTGGTTTTTGTCACTGTGCAGTTTTGTGCATGTCAAGTCTAATTTATGCGCATATAAGCCGTACCTTTTATTCAGTCATTTTTTAGAGCGATAAATACGGCCTATATGCGAGAAAATACAGTACTTGGTGATAGGTTCATTAATAGGTATACTTTAATAAAAACAGAGAGACATCGTTGACATATTCCAGCTTTGAACTTGCAAGTGAGAATCGTCCTGGCTCGTCCTCGCCACCGTGACATTCTGAAGAAACGGCATCCTCGGCATCTGTCCATTTAGTCGCGCATAATCAAAACATCTAAGGTAATCTGATTCAAAAAATTACTTAAGCTAACCAAATAACACCATTAAGGTCAAAAAACAACTGCCACAACAATTTCATATCAGGTTGTAAACCAAAAACACCTGCGTAAGAATTTGCACAAGTAAGCATAATAACTTCATATAAGGTAAACTGGGCGACAGTATTTTTAATCATATAAGGTAAACTGGGCGACAGTATTTTTAAACAATATGCGAGTATTTTCGGAAGTCGATTCGATTAGCGCCATCTGCCGGAATCCAAGTCAAAGCAATTTAAGAGTCCTTCGTAGATCTTCATTGCGAACTCGGATCAACAGTCCTCGGCCTGGAACATGGTGTCCTGTCCGAGTCAATAGTCCTGAAAACAATTAAATGTCCTCGAAGCCAGCTGCCTCGAGGTTGCTCAGTCCCAATTTGAAATCAAGCTCCTATACATATTAATGATTAAAATGCACATATAATAACATCCCAGAATAACCCCAACACTTGGTGTTACGCTGTACTTCTGTACTTCTTGACGATCCTGAATGAGCTGCTTTTCTATTCGCCAATTCATTTCTTCATGCATTGTTTGACTCGCTCTCTGTTGCCTATTAATTTGCACTTCTAAAATCAAGGATTGCAGTTGGCTGATTCATTTAAAGTGCTCACTAAATAAGATTCCATTTCAAACGCTAAAGGATGCTCGGATTCCATTTTACTGTCCAGGTCTTTCCTCATGAAATCCCGCGGAAGGATTGTAATGAACATCTGTGTTCCAATTTAGCAGCCACATAAAATAGTCGTAAAAGAATGCGGTTATCGCGGCGACGAATAGTGCGAAAACTGCGCAGATTGGACGTCACGATTGGGCATTTTCCCACCGACGGTTTCTAATGGTTTTTTACCGATACATTAGTCTGTCCTGTCCCCCGGGAGCCGTCCCCGATCCCCTTCGCCGATCCAGCGCCAAACAAATGGCGAGTTTGCCACGGCGGGACAGAAAGCTCCATCCTGCCCCGTCTTATTAACCCCTATCAGAGAGCGCCCACACGCCGCGGTCGGCGTTCGCCGGCGTCCTGCCGACAGACGGGAAGTCGGGGGCGGGGGAAAGCGGCGACAGCCTTTGGAGCAAAAAACGATAAGAAGGCGTGCGGAGGAAGGGGAGCGGTGGCCGTGAAGAATGAAGCTGCCATGGCGGGTGCCAGAAGTTCCCCGATAGGACATTTCTCATCCCGACCGCTTTGTCAAGTCCAAAGGAACCGTCAAATTTCAAGAGAAAATCACCCTAAAAATACGTTAACGGCTTATACGCGCATAAATTAGACTTGACCTCCACAAAACGCTACAACACGTGTCAAAGTGGAGGCCCGGGGGCCAAATCTGGCCCGCCGCATCATTTTGTATGGCCCGGGAAAGTAAATCATAAATGGCGACTTTCTGTTTTAGGATCAAATTCAAATGAAGAGTATAGATGTACATTAAATTTCCTGATTTTGCCCCTTTAAAATCAATCATTGTCATTTTTTAATCAATTTTCTCTGTTTTTAGTTCAAAAATCATTTTGTAAAATCTAAAAATATATTTAAAAAGCTAAAATAAACATTGTTTTATATCTATAAAAAACGGAATATTCAGGGATTTTAATCCAGTTCTTTTAATCCATTTATAAAAAATAATCTTATCATATCTAAAATGGTCCGGCCCACATGAAATCGAGTTGACGTTAACGCTGCCCGCGAACCAACCCGGGTCTGACACCCCTGCGCTACAACATAAAACAATGCGGCCGAAGATAAACATAAAATGGCTCTATGAATGATTTTAGGGGTGTGGCTTATACGCGAAGACGGCTAATATGCGAGAAAATACGGTACCTAGATAGGGGGCGACAACCAGTCTGACGTGTACCTTTCGTCTTGCCTTATAATATCCGGGAAAGATTTCTTAAAACCGCTGCTGTGTGTCCCAGTTTTTGTTTGAACCGATCCACCACGGACGGTTGAACCAATCAGGTTTCTGCTCAACACCTGACTGCAATCAACCGATGGCACTTATAAGACGCCCGATTGCGGATAAAGTGTCGTTACGTTTGGTTGGAACGAAATCCTTCACTCACTGTAGCCCTTTGTTCAAGAGTTAGGGGGACCCTGGTTTAAGAGGTCAACCAGGTGTCCCGATTCAGATCCGAGTATTTTAGTCCCAGTATTACACCGTGTTCTGCTACCATCTCTAGTTTTTAAAGAGAGATAGTCGCACTGATTTTACAGGAGCCGAAAAGCCCCTCGATCCTAAAAACCGACAACTATTGGAAGGATTCGGATCTGGCCACAAAATCAGATGCTCTGAAAATAGCCGTATGGGGCGCCGACACCGATGCGGAGTAGTCCTAATCCCACCAACGTCTTGTTAGTCCTTCGTCCGATCAGTTGGCAGCTAAATCGCTTCCATCTGATGGAGTGAGGTTGCACTTCTGGAGGAATGAAGGGATCAGCAGACGCAAAATGTCAAGTTGCTAAAAAAAAAAGCAGATGTCTCGTTCTCAGATGAGTTACTCGCCATTCGTTAAGGCTATTTATTGAAAGTGACGAGTGTTAGCATGGTGCTTCCTGATTGTCACTTGCAAATCGGGACAACGTTGAGTCGTCGGTGGTCTGGATGCCGACCCGATGTTCTCCTCTTGACATTCCGGAACCTGGTCCAGTTCCTGGTCTTCAATCTGTCTCGTCTGGTCGCTAACCAGACCGTGATTGGATGATATTTTGAACCTCTTTGTCCTTGGCGTGTCGATAGAAAGGAAAACAAAAACGGAGATGAGCGGGAAGAAAGATGAGCCGTCATTCTGACGCATTTGTGTCAGACGGGATTGGACGGCTGGCTTTAATGTATGGGAGGACTTTCGGTCTGGTGGCGAAGGGGCATTCATCAGCGTACCTCCTATTTTCCCGGCAGAGGAATTTCAATGCGAGGCGTCACGATATACGAGGTGTCGCGACGCTAATTCATCATGTCGCGCTTTGCATTTTGGGCGTCTTTTGCCGAATGTTTCGCGCTGTCAACAGAGTGGAGAATTGGAAATGAGTAGAAACAAATACGGGAAGGAATCTGTTTTATTTTGCTACTGATGAAAGGGTCCGAGATTGAACGGAGAACCAAGATCTGGTAGACGTGACCTTGAGATGACGGCTTGCTCCTGAATTTCCATCCCTCATTGGTCCTGTTTTGACAGACAATGTCCTTTTGATAAATTTATCACCTGCTTTTTGTTTGTTTGTGAGAATAGAAACCTTGAACTATTTTTGCCTGTCCTTAGTAGAACAGTTACCGTATTTTCTCGTATATTAGCCGCCTCTGCGTATAAGTCGTACCCTTAAAATTGCTTTAAAATCGTTGAATTTGACAATTTCCCTCGTATAAGCCGCCCCTGATTCACAATTTTTCACCTCCATATTCATGGTTTTAATAGGGAGTACAAATGTGTTACTTTGAAGGGAAAATCTTAAGATAAGCCATCGCAAGTGGTATTTTATTTTATGAATTGATTGCTGGATTGCTCATTCCTATTGGGGGCACATAGACAAATTAAAAAAGGAGGTCTGTGAGCATTACAACCAGGAAGTGTGTCCGTAGCGGTCTAGTTTGTCATCCTTAGGTAAGATGGCGGCGCCCTGAGCGAGCAATGACATCCACAAGTAAGTGATTTTTTTCACGTTTTATGCAAGATACGTTTTATGTTTTTTCTTGAATTTCGTTCATAGATATCAAAATAAATTTTGTTAGGCGTTTTATCTGTTTATCTTTTCTTTATTTTGAAATAAATGACCGTATCGGCTGCAGTGTCTTGCGTTATGGCATTTCGTAGATGTCAAGTCTAATTTATGCGCATATAAGCCATACCCTGGATTCAGTCATCAATTTTTTGAGCGATCAATACGAGCGTATACGCCAGAAAATACGGTAAATGTTAGTGTTGAGCGGTCTATCGCGATTGGCTCTCCCACGTTCCAACACTTTTGCCAACATGAGCATCTTTATTGGCGCTATCCACAAATGGATACTGAAAAAAAAAATCCAGATGAAGTCAAAATGCTGTGGATTACTGCGGCTGGTGAAAATGCGGAAAAAAATCAAGTTACGAGGTGGCAGGAAAAGCACGAGTAGCGCTTAATTGAAAGTGTGGCGTTCTCGGGAGAGAAAAGGCGGCGTGCCAAACGCAAATCCGTTTGGCACTAAAAGACGGAGCAGTTAGGGAATCTTTAACGGGCCGCAATCCATTACGGCCAAGCATAAATGTCGCGGGGAATACACACATCATCGCAGAGAGGAATGTGAGCGCGCTCTTACTCCTTTATGTGGCCATAAGACAGACTTTTATGATGACTTTGGAAAAGTTTGTCAAAGTAAAGAACGGTCCTCTTTTAATTTTTTTTTTAAAGTTGTTTGTGTCATTCGCCATCAACATTCTTACATGAAAATATCTACATTTATCCAAACGACAATGAACAAACAGATTGCAACCTTCATGGAAAAAATCAGATCTATTATTTTTTTAAATTGGCTGAAATTGGATGTTATTGTTTTATTTTGGTCAAAATTAAAGTGGACATGATGGGATGATTGAGCGCGACGTCATTTTAGAGTGTTATGTCTGTCTATTTTCATATGTCATTCTTTGTGGTTCCATCAATTGACAGCATCCGGTCTTGTTCTTCTCATTGGCTCGTATTTTAGATGTCTTTAATATGATTTTAAGGTCAGTTTTATTGTGTACTACTTATGCAAAAGAAGCAGGCCTGTTTAAAGTAGGATTATTGATTAGCACGTTAGCAAAAATACTATTTCCGTTTACCGTATTTTCTCGCATTTGTCACTCCAAAAAATGATGACTGAATCGAGGGTACGGCTTATATGCGCATAAATTAGACTTAACAGCAAGACAATTCTCAACTAAATTTATTTTGATGTCTATGAATGAAATTCAAGAAAAAACATACCATAAAATTAAAAAAAACAACTAACTTGTGCCTGCTATTGCTCGCTCAGGGCGCCGCCATCTGACCTAGGGATGACAAACTCGACCACTACGGACACACTTCCCGGTTGTACTGCTCACATGACCTCCTTTTTGTGCAATCCAGCAATCAATTGGGACAGTCTCTCAGAAATAGTGCTGATTTTTCTCAAGATTTTCCCTTCAAGGTAACACATCCCTATTAAAACCATGAATATGGAAGTGAAAATTGTGAATCGGGGGCGTCTTATACGAAAGAAATAGTCAAATTCAACGATTTCAAGGCAATTTTAATGGTGGTTTTAATGCTTCATGTGCGGTCGATTGGTCACCGGTCTTTTGGTCGACGTTTTCTGGTCGCCCGGACCGTGACAACGGGCGACCAAAAGACCGGCGACCAAACGACCGAGTACCAAATATGGAAGTGAAAATTGTGAATCAGGGGCGTCTTATACGAGAGAAATAGTCAAATTCAACTATTTCAAGGCAATTTTAAGGGTACGGCTTATACGCGGATGCGGCTTATATGCGAGAAAACCCGGTATTTCATTCTATTTGCAAGATTGCTTTTGATTACAATGAAAAAATGAATTCTAAGTGAGAAAATATGATGCCATCTTCATCTTAATCTAGAACGCACTTTGCCAAGCCGTTGGTCTGCTGCTCATTCAGGTTTAATACGACCTCATGTTCTCTATTAACAACTTGTATGCAATTCACGGGGCGGTAACGCATGAAGGAACGCCGGGCCGATAGATCCTCGGGCTCCCCGTACGCGTATCCGACGCGAAACGAAACAAATTCCCGCATCGCTAATGCGCAGCACGTGTGCGCTCGTGCGTGCGTGGCATTATTCATAATATTTTCCTGGCTGGAATGCCAACACTCACAAAGAGCAGATTTCAGTTTTTACGGGCACCTGGACATTGTCACGTGGAAGGTTAGGCTTTAAAAAAAAAAAAATACCCCGGAGCCAAAATGGCGTCAGGCCACGCCACGGTTGGCTAATTCTTTGCATTTGCACTCGCAGCCGAGCTGTTTCAACTCATCCTCACGTTGTCTCCACAGTGAGGTTTATCTCCAGCGTTCAGCGCTGGAGCGGCGCCACGTTGCGAGGAACGTCCGCCGAGATAAACAGGGCGACGTGAACGCTGACGTCTTGTTTGTCAGCCGTGCCCCGAGATGTCTTCGCCACATCTTAAGACGCGTTCGGGGTCTTTGCTTTTTCGCTGATAGCGCCGAGATGTCGTAAAGTCTCGTTTTTCGCGCTCGCGGACTGTCAAAACAAATCAAGGGGGCGACTGTCGGCGTTTTGGAAACTCGTTAGCAACGAAAAATGCATGTTGAGGGCGAGATTTACCAATTTTCAGATTATAGAGCTGAAATATTTTTTTTTAAAGAGACTGTTAATAGCGCAAGATTTGTCATAGTTCGATTCGATTCCTGTCTTTTTTTAGATCTTTATTATAGTTTGTTTAAATTTAGTTTTGATATTTCACATTTAGTTAGTCTTCATTTTTAAGTTTGTTAGTAGTTTTTTATCCTTCATTTAGCTTTTTTTTTGTGACAATATGGAGTATTTTTTTGCAAGAATTAAGAGATTAATTATAAAATTCCCCAATTATGCAAGGTCTACAATACAACTTTCACTTAAAAATAAAAAACACCAGTGTAAATCATAACAAATGCTAATGTGTGAAAATAACAGATCAAAACAAGACATTTAGCCATAAATATTTAGTTATTGTATTGCCAGTTTTACACAACAGGTAAAAATAAATAGCAGCATTGCAATGTCTAAAACAACATCCAAAAACTTTCTTTTTTAAAAATTCTCCGTTTTTTCCAGACCAAATTCACACGGATAAAAGGCTCGAACCACAATATTTAGAAGGTCCCAGAAAAACACTCCATCTTGGTTTTCTTACCGAGGTTAAAGCTTCATGTCCCACGCCCCAATGTAAGACTTTGGACATTTCCGTTGTTTATATTCAACGCAAACAAACATCGCTTCTACATGTTGACAAAAGCCAGACTTGGCCTCGTTTTTGGATCACGGGCTAAGAGACCAGCCCACATATTTTGACAGGTTTTACTATCACCACTCGCATCTCAGGTTTGAAAGTCTTCGGGACAAGCCAGACCTGTCCCAGAAAGTGTCTTTCTGCTCGGGAAAAGTTAGCCTCGTAGGGGGATTCATTTTGTTGACAATGCTGTCGTGTCTTCATTTGCGGAAGTAAACACTTAGATTATTTTCCCCGACCTTTTTCCGGAAGGACCGTCCCCATCGCAAACATTTCCAGTTATTTTTTGACTCTAGAACGGGCTGTATTGCATGTATTATGCTACTTAAGGGTCCTCGATTGCGGTGCTGTATACACAAATTTTGCCAGCTGGAGCCAGAATTGCGGACCATGGGTTTGTTTGAAAAAGTTTCTCGGAGGCTCGCCCAGTTTTCAAAAAATGTCTAGGCTTTGTTTGCCCTTTAAGGTGGGCTTGCGTTTCAAACAGAAAGGAAAGGGTGTGGCCCTGATAGGCAGACAGTAGAATTCTATATTAGGGCGCTACAAAGAGAGTAACTACTTGGTCTTATTATGGCAAATTTTCACTCTTTAATTCAATCATTGAATCTTGTTAAAGAGTACTCAAAAATCAATTATTGTGACGCAAACAGGTCCATCACTCGTGAAATTGTGCCGTAAAAATATATTTTTCAACTGACGATGTTGTCAAAAGCAGGAAATGGTTCGTAATGAAACGACTATGGAAAATGGTAGTAGAGACTCGTTGATGTTATCGTGTGACGAGTCGGAATTTAAAATTGAAAGTGGGTCAGAGGAGGTAGTCCCCTTAAAAAATGAATGAATACATGATTGGATGAATGAAAGGACTTGTGAATGGCTATCCTCGATAGAAATGACTGGTCGTAGAATGAATGGCGGGACGTGTTTTTTTTTTTCCTGACGATGTCCTGGCGTTTGGCCCTCTGCCTTCTCCTTGCGAGCCGAATGCCCGCCCCCTTGTTAGCTTAAGTGAATTTGACCAAGCCAGACCTTCTTTTACAAGCCTTCTAAGAATCACGCCGGCCCATAAACAGCCACTCATGCTGATCTTATGAGACGGCCCGTAAAGTCTTATGAATTATGCTCCCGCTTTCTGTACTTGAACCAATGCGACGACTGGAATCAAGCGGCTTTGCTCCGCTGTCACTTTTTAACGAGAGACGCCACGGCGACAAACATTTGTTTACTCTAACAGGGATAAGTGTGGGTAATGATGTCTCGCCGTGTAAAATGGCTCGCCTGAAACACGAAGGTTATTGAAACATGAATTTTAAAACCGAACTAGCGATGTCCCGATCCGATACCCGGTATCGGATTCGATCACGAGATCGGAGTCGCAGGTTTTCGGCAAGACGATTCCGTAAATCGAACCCTTGAGTACGTCTATTCAGAAATGAATGATAGTAACAGACAAATTTGAACCTTACACATACCTGTCAACCTCTGCCGATAACTGCCCTTATAAATGATTATGATTCCCCTTACAAACCCCCCAAAAACCTTACAAACGCCGTACGACTCGTACGGCGTTTGTAAGGTTTTTGGGGGGTTTGTAAGGGGAATCATAATCATTTATAAGGGCAGTTATCGGCAGAGGTTGACAGGTATGCTTACACTACTCAAGCCTTAGCTAGAAACCTCAAATTTTACCCCAACTAGTTAATAGCGTTAGGACCTAACCTCGTCATGACTTCCTGGTCTGAAACTAGTTTTTCTTTCCACCTGACACCTCCCTAACATGTTGAAACACCTTTTTGAAAACCCTAAACCCAACGGTAACAACCACAATATTTTCACAGCCCTTGAGTATATTGTAAAAAAAATGTAGTCACTTGAATATTCTTTCGAGAACAGTACCGGACCTCCAAAACGTCTCATTTCAAAAGGCCCGAGCCGGCTCCCAGGAGGTCCCTAGTGGGGGGCTCCCGTCTGTCCTCACAGTTCAGAGGCTAAAGAAGCGGAGAAACCAGACACCGCTAGTGTTTGCCAGCTCTCGGACTCCAGAGAGTCGGCCATGCGAGGGTTAAACGGCGGCCAACGTGGCTTCATGTCGACGAGTGGCCGCTGATTGGACCCCGGCTTTGCTCTGGGGAGACTACCGGGACCCCTGTACAGATGACAGAAGCACCCCAGCAGAGAACTGATTAAAGGCCTGACTGTTTTTTGAAGACCTTGACCACATTCCCCGGAGGGTCCTCAACCACCACATGAGCAATTTTACGCAATACAACCATCAATACCAAATTAGAACTGAAACCCCGCCCTAATTTGACCCTGAGCCTCGTTGGTATCGGACCAAATTCCTAAGAACAAAAAAATGGCCTCTAAAAATCTGAACCGAGTCAGGATTATTTTCGATCTTCTTCTTGGAGTAGCGCGCCGCTAATGCCTAGCGGTGTGGCTGGATGAATGGAGAGGGAAGGAAAATGATGGGAAGGGATCTTGGCATTTTTGACGTTGTCATCACCTCGCTCTGATGGCATTTCATCGGGTTGCCTATCGAGTTACTGGAGACTCGCCTGCTATTCTTATTTTCATGGGAACTGAAGGACGCGACTGTCAAGAGAACGTTTATGTGGACATGTTTGCGGCTTTTATACGGACGGAGTCATTCATTCGCCAAGGCTTTATGCGGGTCGTGTTGCCAGCTGGGAATGAGGATGGACCCGATGCCATTTGTTGATTTTCATTTTTTTTTTAATCATTCTTCGTCATAGTACTAACTCAGCACTTGTGCCATCTCATAAAGGTGGCGGCAAAAAGCTCCATTTGTTTTACTCGCCCGACTCGTGGCCATCATCTCATTTAACTGCCTTTTTAATATATTCTTTTAATTCCGCGAAGCTCTTAAAGCCAGAAGCGCTGCGCTCAAATACACATTGGCCAAAGGAAGAAAAATTGGCATCTCAAAGTGGCTCTTTTATTTTGGAACTCTGTTCTTAAATCTTCTTTAAAAAAAAGTACTTTTAATCAAGCGCCCGTGTGTTCTGTAAAAAACATTATTCGAATGGTATTCTTTGTAAGTTAAACCAATTCACTGGAAGTGATGTCATGGAAGATAGAATTTATCTTCTGTTTTGATTTCTTTCTTTCTGTTATCTTTCCAGCCTGTGTTTTCTTTTTTTTTTTTGATTCCTTAGAAATGTCATCTTTTATCGGGAAAAAAATGGGGAATAATAACAAACCTCTATTTGTATTCCCAAACAGTTACGATTTAGTACATCCGATGTTAACCGAGCTGAGATGTTTTTTGTCTCTGTAATGGTGATTCTGCCTCTGGTTTTTGAACTAGTCCAATAAAATCTCCCTAGAATCATGTTTTTTGGGACTCCCCTACTCCTCTCACTCACTTCAAATTTTTTATCCCGACGCATCACACGACAACCTCAACTAGTCTCGACTACATTTGTCATAATGCTCATTTTAACCAACGTTTAACTAATTGAGCTGCGTTATTTCAGTAGTTTTTTTTTTCAAGAACATGGCGTCAATGTTTCTATACATTAGGACGTGAAATTAAAAGAAAACCTCCGGCTTGTTTTGTTTTGACTCTGAGATGAGTCTCACTAGCAACAGATGGCAAGGTGCAACTTCATTAGGCCGAGGCGTTCGCTTGAGTGGCTTCCGTCAACAAGAAAGCATGTGCTATTGATTTGTTGTTGAAAAGAAAATGACGACACGCTAGAAAACATCTCTTTCGCAGCTCGCGGCGATGTGGTGACGGCATGTTTTGCTTGATTTTGGCAATGGATCGACACCGGCCACCTGGGCTTCCACAATTTAGATTCCGATTCCAGACTTTTCATAATTTTAAGTCTTATTAATGAAGGCCGATAGTTCAGAAACAAAGAATCTGTCTGCCAAGTCCGAGCAAGTCACACATTGAATTATTGATTTATACCAACATGGCGTCTCTTTGTCACAAAGACCGTAAATTATCGCATATTAGCCGCCTCCGCGTATAAGCCGGACCCTTAAAATTGCCTTAAAGTGGTTGAATTTTACAATTTCTCTCAATTTCTCTCATATAAGACGCCCCCTGATTGACAATTTTCACCTCCATGTTCATTGTTTTAATAGGAATGTGTTACTTTGAAGGGAAAATCTTAAGAAAAATCATCGTACATGGTATTTCTGAGATACTGTATAAATTGATTGGTGGATTTCACATTCCTATTGGGTGCACGTAGAAAAATTCAAAAAGGAAGTCATGTGAGCAGTACAAATAGGAAGTCTTTCCGTAGCGGTCTAGTTTGTCATCCCTAGGTAAGTTGGCGGCGCCCTGAGCGAGCAATGGCAGGCACAAGTGAGTTTTTTTTCACGTTTTATGCAAGATATGGTTCATTATTTTGTCCTGAATTGCAGTCATAGTCGTCAAAATAAATTTGTCTTGCGCTATGGCGTTTCGTATTTGTCACCTTGCGGTTTCGTGCATGTCAAGTCTAATTTGTCCGCAAATAAGCCGTACCCACAATTCAGTCATTTTTTTTTAGCAACAAATGCGGCTTATATGCGAGAAAATACGGTATTTCTCGAGTACTGTCAGAGTAACAATGTGTGTGTCGTGCAACTTCAGTGGAGACAAAATCTTACTGGTCATGGAAAATTGTTTTTGATGCATTTTTGTCATTTTGGAGACAGTGTGACGAATGTGATTTGAGCGTGTCATAAACATGGTTTTAGCATTTTCAGACAGCTAATGGGTATGACTAGAATTTGGGGTTTTGTTTTGGGCTTGTGATGGACACTTTTTGATCATGCGATGAACTTGTTCTATTTTATAGCGCCTTAAATGTACTTTTTCCAGAGCAGCCGCAATCCTTCCAACGTCATTGTAACTTCTCTTTCCGTTTCTGTGGCTATATTTACGTTCCCCTCGCTACCCTTTAACTGGCGGTGCACCAGTTTAGCCGTCCCAAGAGATTTGGAGTGGATGTTCCAAAATATTCCATTCCCACATCTTGAGCACGCTCCATGACTGGAATGTGCCATCAATTAAGCATCATCCCGAGCGTTGTTATTGTTGTTTTTATATTTTTCGTCCATCTCCCTTTGGCCTCCGCCCAGTCCCGCCCTCGCCGTCTGTCTGTGTAAACAACTTAATCACACTCAGAGGCTTGCGGGTTGCGAGTCGCACCGCGGCTGTCAATCATCGGAGTTGGGCTTATTTGGGGGAAAATGTTTTTTTTTTCTTAAAAAAAGAAGAAGAAGAGGGTTTTTAGTCTTGTTTGAGTAAAGTCGATCTACCTGTTAAGCGAACGCCAGCAGATGTTTGCCGGCTTCTTCACGCAGATGCGCTTAATCCAAGATGATTGGTCGTAATTATAGGCTGCAAGATGATAGCGGAGGACTGACTGACTTACTGACTGACTGCTCGATCGTTCAAGTGACAAGACTGAACGGCTGCATAATGGGAGCACCTGGTCGGACCCCCGGAGGACTAACAGGGACGGATTTGTGGGTGACATCACAGTCCTCGTCCGAACAAAGAAGCTACAGTATACAAATGAAATTATTTCAAATGAATTCTTTTGTAGCTCATCCGATCTGGAAACCTTATTTTTAAATGCTAACAGCGCTACTGAAAGTCCCACTATCACAAGTTTTCACTAATTTAATAATCGGATCAAAGCGTATTCAAAAAAATGAAGACCGACCCCGTATAGAAATTGGGCAATAAAAATATTTTTTGTTACTGCATTGGTGAAACCGATGACGTATCAAAAGACAAGGATTTCGGCAGAGTGACTTGGGTACACGGTTGATTGGTCGCCGATCTTTTGGTCGCCGGTCTTTTGGTCGCCTGGAAGGTTATTGATAATTACCATTTAAATCGTTGCTCAAATTCCCTAAATACAAACTGCGAATTACTGTTTAGTCATACTTAATGCCCTAGTAATTATTAGGCTAAAGAAAAGCTCCACATTTTCCGGACTTGTATTGTTTTTTGTCAGAGAACTTGTTAAGACTCTGACGGACGTAGCTTCTTAAAGGGACAACGTATGTACATACAAACTCTTCTACACTCACACGTGGGCTCAGTGAAACTGCTCATGGCCATTGTTGGCTTTTATTCATGCGTAGACCGTGTTGTTTTACCTTGTTTTGTCGCCGGTCTTTTGGTCGCTCGTTGTCGCGGTCGGGGCGACCAAAAGACCGCGACCAAACGTCCGGCGACCAAAAGACCGGCGACCAATCGACCGCACACGGTGACTTGATAGAAAACGGTAGTCAAGACTCGTTGACTTTATCGTGTGATGAGTAGAAAAGTAGGTTAGGTTAGAACTTTATTTCATACCGTAATCGGGAAATTTCTTGGTTGCAGTAGCAAGACACACAAGACATTGTAGACCTAGCTAAAAAAACTGGAGCCACATAGGAAGTCCTTTTGTGGAAACATGATTCAGGTTGTAATTCCGCCTTAAATAGCTAAAATGGTACCCTAACCCAGTTTTAAAAACTTTTTTTATCCCCGATTCCATCCAAAAGTCTTGAGCCGCCACTCCCGAATATTTTACATGTCTTCGTCACGCAACAGGTGCACAAAATGTCACCGTCGTGGTCCGCATTCGCCCCCGGTGACGGCGAATCCCCCCCGGCGGGCCACTTGTTGCCGTCACTTTGTAATAAAGTCGGCAGTGGCTGATTTAAAGGACCATTAGAGTTACGAGGGGCCGACCGGCGGAACCATGTCGGCGGGCGCAGATGGCGGCGGGATTCTCGTAAATGTTAGCGAGGAAACGATGAGCAAACTTTGTGCGGCCAATATCCCGCATCAATGGACTGGAAAATAAAAGAAAAACAAAAGAGTTACGCCGTGTCATTGAAAAAGTGAGAACTGACACCGCGGTCTCGGATTGGACTCGAGCGTTTTTTTTTTTCCATCAAGCCAGGCGGCCATTGTGGAAGGTTGCGAGGCGACGAGGCATGCTGGGATATGCGAGAGTTAGGGGAAGGCCGCGGGGGGGTTAGTTAGGGATGTCGGTGGCGCCGGTTGCTAGGATACGTGTGGCAGTGGCTAGATAGCTATGAATAGGCATAGCACTAGGATGAGCTACTTGAAGGTGGAAACTTAAAATAATAATAAAAATAAAAATATAGTTTCCATTACTCATTGTAAACTTGGAGATCTATATTTTATTGTATTATGTTTAGTGTAAATTTCAATAACATGTTGTAAATGAGGGCGGTTCGGTGGGTGAGTGGTTAGTGTGTCGGCCTTGCAGGTTTGGGGTCTTGGGTTCAAATCCAGGTTGGTCATGTGTGGAGTTTGCAGGTTCTGCGTGGGTTTTCTACAGGTTCTCCGGTTTCCTCCCACATGGTAGGTTGGTTTTACAATCTAAATGGCCCCTAGGCCACATGTGTCAAAGTGGCGGCCCAGGGGCCAAATCTGGCCCGCCGCATCATTTTGTGTGGCCCGGGAAAGTAAATCATGAGTGCCGAGTTTCTGTTTTAGGATCAAATTCAAATGAAGAGGATAGATGTATATTAAATTTCCTGATTTTTTTCCCCCCTTTTAAATCAATAATTGTCATTTTTAATCCGTTTTTCTGTGTTTTTAGTTCGGAAATCATTTTGTAAAATCTAAAAAAATTAATAAAAAAGCTAAAATAAACATTGTTTTAGATCAATAAAAAACAGAATATTCAGGGCTTTTAATCCAGTTCTTTTAATCCATTTATATAAAAGAATCTAAGTATTATATCTAAAATGGTCCGGCCCACGTGAAATCAAGTTGACGTTAAAGCGGCCCGCGAACCAACCCGAGTCTGACACCCCTGCCCTAGGCAGAAGTGTGATCGTGAATGGTTAATTGTTTCCTGGTGTCCTGTGATTGGCTGGCCACCAGTTCAGGGTGCCTGTAGTCAGCTGGGATAGGCTCCGGCACAACCCGCAAAATAGCAGTTCAGAAAAAAGAATGAATGAATTAATGTAGTAAATGTTGCAATGCTTAATATCTTTATTATAAAAGTATTTCTTTGAAAGAGCAGATTTTGTTTCATCTTCTCACCACCCCTTTCCACACTATCACCGAAATAAGCAAATCCAACCTAATTACAACATCATACCGGATTATACTCATAAATGTGCATGCTGATTTTGACAGCGCTCTGTAAACGTGATGAATCGGCGACAAAGACAATATCAGCAATGCGCGACGGGCTGCTTTCACGGTAAATGAATTGGGCGTCATAAAAAGCCATTTCCTGCCGTACCCAAGGAAAGGATGGCGCAGAAGGAAGGGGGCGGCGGCGGCGGCGGCGGCATCGCCCTAATGGGATCAGCCGGTGCAAAGAATGGATGTGGATGCTTCAATCCGACTGGTTAATGTGATTTTTCCAAGTCTGGCCCATCTCCGGGAGCCGCCCCAAACCGGCCCCGCCGCCGTAAAGCACCTGCATCACTTTTCATTTGGGAACCAAGCTCCGCCCACACTTGACCTCCCCGATTGGGGACAAGTGCTCAAGTAAACACGCTAATCAGGTTCCTCGGCTCGTTGAAGACTCGCAGAAGTCAATCGTTAGCCGCTGTCCGCTCCGATTAAAGTCTCGGCGATATCCTACAAATGTCGTGCCGGCCAGCTGTTAATTCAACAGGACGTTTCATTGGTGGGCAAACCTGGGGGGGATTGAGTCGCTTTAACAGCACGTTCATCCCTGAGAGCAATTTTAACAACAATTTAAGGGCCTGATTCCAAACTCAAAGTTTTTGATTTATTTTTTCTTCCTGTATTGGAAAGCCCAGGTGTGTCTGGCGGTGGGCGGAGTCTCAGTCATTTATAGCTTTTTTTGCAATATATTCATGTTAACGAAGATATATATATGTAAATATGTAAGATTGTAGCCGAGGGCTAATTTCCATCTTTAGTCCTTTGTGTAGGTTGAAGATAAACAATGACACATAGTAGACCTCAGTCTCAGTCTGCAGAAGGTCCCCACCTTGTGGACTTCCTTTGTGTGGCTCCAGTTTTTTTAACTAGGTCTACAATGTCTTCTGTGTCTGTATTGCTACTGCAACCAAGAAATTTCCTGAATACGGGATGAAATAAAGTTTTAACCTAAACACACGTTGCAGTTTTAGACAGCATTGTAATGGCAATTTTGTTGGTCTAACAGCCAGGCTTTAAGATGATTGGCCAAGAGGTTTAGAGACAGGAGTTCACATATGCTAATTGGTATTGGATTGGATTGGATTGGATAACTTTATTCATCCCGTATTCGGGAAATTTCGTTGTCACAGTAGCAAGAGGGTGAGGATGCAGAAATAGGAAAGGCATTTTAGACATAAATAGATGGGTAATAAGTAAGTTCCAGGTATGAAGGTGCTTTGGCTAATTTAGCACTCTTTTTGAAGGGAACTACACAGTCACCTCTAGAGCCAGCCCTTGTTGATGTCTTGGAATTTTTTGGTACAAAATCTTGCCGTGAAGGAGGAGCTTTGTGTTGGAATATTTTGTAAACTAAGGTGGCATCTGCATATTTAACAGTATAGTCCCAGTTCTGGCATTTGTATTTTCAAAAAAATAATAAAATGCGAGTAATGGTGGGTTGCGAAGTACATGTATAGTAGAAATGGCAGCAGTCGGCAAGTCGGGTTTCCGTCCAATTTCATTTCTATCGACAGACGACCCCAGTCAAAGCGTGGCGTGCGTGCGAGCGTTGGGTGAAAAGGCAGCTCGAGGGCTTGCAGACACATTTTTCAGCAGGGTGGTTTCTGCCGGGTAATCGGATCAGGGCCTCTGTAAGTCTCCCAGAAGAGACCATCCCGCCTCGTTTGTGCCTTCAAAGGGAAACTTTGATGGCGGCTGCTTAGGAGCTTTAGACAAAAACAAAGAGGAAAAGGCCAAAGAAAAAAGGGATGGCTAACTCAATTTTCTTTGGAGACGCATTAGGAACTGGAGTGACGCCTGTTTAGTTTGTCGGGGGACCGAATAAAATCATTTTGATGGGCGGCGGGTAACTCTAAATCGCAGACGAGTTAGCGGGACGCTGTAGTGTCAGGTGCACAACGGCCAGAGCGCAAGGCGAAGCGGTTTGCCAGATCACCTGACGCGATTCCGCAGGAAGTCCGCGCGAACCCGCCGTTGCAAGTGCAAATGTCGTAATGCGGCCGCCACCTATTTCGAGCCGGGAAGCGTGTGACACGAGGGCGGGGATTAAACAAACGCGGAAGCACCAATGACCGCCGTCGGTCACCTAGCGACAAGCCCGGCCGTTTATGCGCCGGTTGCGCCGGCCAGCGTTGGCACATCATTAAAACTTTGGTTTTAGACCTCGGGGGGGGCGGACCTACGCCCGTCGGTGAGCTCATCGTAGTCGGCGCGTCCGCCACGTTTGACGAGCTGACAGTCATGTGAGGTCCTACCATTAATGCCTGACCCCACCGGTGGACTTAACCTTTCCATAAATTAATTTAAAAACAAATCTCCCCAGATTTTTCCCTCACCAACATAATAATAATAATACTAATAATAACCGGACATAGGCTTTGTCATCATCATTGACTCGACAAAAGCCTAAACATATTAGAAAACTTAATTTTCTAAGTGTTTTGGCATTTTTTTGTTGGTTATTTTCTGTTTTGCAGTAAGAAAACAATCATTCCTGGATGAATTACTAGCTTCCTTATGATATTGACCCTAATAATGTGCTTTTGATTCAAATAGTAGCTAGCATAACTATTCCAACGCTGCCTTCCATGCTTCATACAGCCGTGTTGATGTCGATGTCCAGGCCACAATCCATTGAGTGTTTTGACAAAAGAACTATATATCCCAGCAGTCACTGCGCAGTACTTTTTCTACGGGGAAAATAGTAGTCGGGGGCTGCTTGCCGTAGTTGTGAGAGCTGTAGAGGATGGTGTAGGGTACACCATCCACTGATTTATTTTATTTGATCGTGATCACAATTTTACTATTGGTCCATATATAAGGCGCACTGGATTATAAGGCGCCCTGTCTATTTTGGAGAAAATGTAAGACTTTTATGTGCGCCTTATAGTCGTGAAAATGCGGTATTTGTATATATTTTCACTTTTGCACGAAGGAACATTGCTTCCCACTAAAATGCCATTTGGTGGAGATGCATGAATGATTGATTGAAAATATATTTTAAATTATATTAATAATGCTGGCTGTATTTTTAATACAAGCGCATCAACTTTAATAGCGCAAATCCAATTTGTCCTCGCTGACGCCAAACTTCGGCACAAACGTGACCTCTCGAGCGGCGTTCTCCCGATGATGGCAGCATTTAAAAGCGAGGTACTGTTTTAAAAATAGCATCCGCGTGATGTGCCCGCATCACGCCGGCTAAAATTAGCGCCACTCACCTCCGTGGCCTTTGTGGGCGTGACACGCCCCCGCAACCTGATCAATTATCACAATGCCCACGAGGCGCGCTCGCCACGTTCGCCACCCGAGCGTAACGGGGCTCGTAATTAAAATAGCTCCGTGTTCCCATGCGAGGTGGGCAGGGATCGGGTAACGGCGGGCCGGAGCGGTACGCTGGGCCGCGGCCCGGGAGAAGGGTGGCGACGAGGTGGGAGAGGAGGCGGACCTCCAGGCAATCGCGTTCGCCAGCTGTCGTATGAAAGGGGACACCCAAGCCGAGCCCCCTTCTGAGCGTTCGTCGACCTGTGGCGCTTACCTGACACGCTCTTGATGGGAAATACGACCTGAGGGGTCAAACGTGTGTCGTCCTATCAGCGAGACAGACTCTCTGCAGGGAACGCTATTAGCTTAAGCGCTTTTGAGTGTAGTTAGATATTTTTGTTGTTGTAATAGTTGTCAACTATTAAACGGAAAATGTGCTTCTAAAGAGCTTTATGCTGCGATTTTTTACATTAGGACTTGTATGTAAAAACATTGTGTACTTGTAGATGTCTTCTAGTGTGAGACATTCATCGTTATAATAGATAAATGTCACCTTTTTTGAAGGACGACACATTGTTGAAGACTGCGATAAGTGATTTGTGACTTTGGAAGGATTTAAGAACTTTCCACTAAGTGTTGTAACTCATATTTGCCATTAAAAAACTATGTTTTTTGATAAACGCCTACAAATTTAGCTGATTTCAAATTTGAAATGCATTAAATCAAGGATGTCAGACTCGAGTTGGTTCGCGGGCCGCTTTAACGTCAACTCGATTTCATTTTAGATATAATATTTCGATTTTTTTTATAAATGGATTAAAAGAACTGGATTAAAAGCCCTGAATATTCAGTTTCTTATAGATCTAAAACAATGTTTATTTTACTTTTTTATGTATTTTTAGATTTTACAAAATGATTTTTGAACTAAAAACACAGAAAAAAATGATAAAAAAATACAATTATTGATTTAAAAGGGGGAAAATCAGGAAATTTAATATACATCTATACTCTTCATTTTAATTTGATCCTAAAATAGAAAGTCGGCACTCATGAATTACTTTCCCGGGCCAGATTTGGCCCCAGGGCCGCCACTTTGACACCTGTGGATTAAATGATCTATTGTATTGATTAACGTAGAATTTCCTGACGATAAGACGACACCGCATTTTAAGGATGTATCGGCTGATATACAACTACCAAAAATCTTAAAACATCTTTGAAACATCTGGAATTTTGTGACTCATAACAGAATAGCTACTTAAATATTTAGCTGGTGTTAAATTTGAACTATATATAATATTTGTCCTCTGTAATGACGGATGGGTTGTGCCTTCTGGCGAAAAACCTTGCATCATCCTAATCGACAAATCCGATTGGTCGTTGTAAGCATGAGCTACCCGAGAGCTTCTTTCTATCACTCCGGTGATGAATAATTGTGTGTTTTTTGCATTTATATTCAATATTAATGAGCTCTTTTTGGCCCCTAAGCTACTTTTTGTATTTGTAAAAGTTGTGTGTTGTGTGTGAGTGTAATGAGCACGAGGTAAACATGTCCTGCTTGTCATTTATTCATGAGAAGCACACGCACGGTGCAGTGAATAGGAACAAGTTGCTGATGTTTTATTTAAAATCATTTTTTATTTTTTTTTACCAGGTAATTTATTATTATTTGTTTCTGTCTGCCCTCAATTTATCAAACAACAAATTCTTCAACTTTTACCAAAATAACACTGCAGTTCATAACGAGCCTCGCCCTACTCGCAAAATTATTTTTATAAAAAGTGAATATTATAATAATAATAGATTACGAAAAATATGACTCAAATGATAAAAAAGTTGGACTTTTAGGTCTTGAATACTGTTTTATTGTCTTGTACGAACCTTTTGTATTCTAGTTGGTATTTGTAAATATTGATAATTGGGAAAAATTATTTTGCTATGTGGCAGTCCGTTAAGGCAGAAAAGGCGTTAGGTCAAAGGCGTTGGGTCAATGGCGTTGCGTCAATGGCGTTGGGTCAATGGCGTTGCGTCAATGGCGTTGCGTCAATGGCGTTGCGTCAATGGTGTTGTGTCAAAGGCACCCCGGTTGTGTCAATGGCGTTGCGTCAACGGCACCCTGTTGTGTCAATGGCGTTGCGTCAACGGCACCCTGTTGTGTCAATGGCGTTGCGTCAACGGCACCCTGTTGTGTCAATGGCGTTGCGTCAATGGCGTTGCGTCAAAGGCACCCCGCTGCGTCAATGGCGTTGCGTCAATGGCATTGCGTCAAAGGCACCCTGTTGCGTCAATGGCATTGTGTCAATGGCGTTGTGTCAATGGCGTTGTGTCAATGGCGTTGCATCAATGGCGTTGCATCAATGTTGTTGCGTCAAAGGCACTCAATTGCTGGAAATGGCTGGCTGAAAAAGGCTCCTCGGCGCTGCCGACTTCAAAAATAAAATGGCTGCCCTTTCAAGTCTCACTTGTTGCCATTGAGGGGACGCTTTCCAGACCAGTCTCAGGCCTCGAATCAGCCCCACGATCCGTTTAGCACGCCTTCACGTCGGCCTCACATTTTGCCCGTGCCGTGACAAATGCCGAGCGACACGGGTCCAACTCCCCACGGCCATTCAACGCCCCGTCCTGGAAGCTTTGAGTCACCCGGCGTCTGGAGGGAGTTCCCCAAAACCCAAACGCAACAAAAACGTCTCTCTGTTTCCCCAATATTAAGTACAGCTGCAGTACAGACAACAACTGTATCAAAAACCCACAGCTTGTAATTAATCGGGCGTTTGTTATTGTGGTCGGAGAATATTTCGACCCCATTGCCTCACGGAATAAGACGTACCCACCGACTACGAGAAACAGCTGTTAGCGAGAAACAGTGCAATTTCTAACCCGCAACACAATAACAGACAATATTGGTTCAACCAAAACCCAGCGTAAGGAATGACCACGTTGTATACTGCTCACATTTTTGGCATTTTTGACCAGGATCAATAACAAAACCTAATACAAATGTGACGACTACTATTAAAGACCTAAATTCTGAATTTCAGCACCAATACCAAAGATTAATTAGCAATTCAAGGAAGCCAACGATGACTGAATCGACGGTACGGCTTATATGTGCACAAATTAGACTTGACATGCATGAAACGCCATAATGCAAGAATGTGGAGGTGAAAATTGTGAATCAGAGGCGGCTTATATGTGAGAAATATTAAAACTATACGGTTTTAAGGCAATTTTAAGGCTGCGGCTAAAACGTGGGGTGGCTTATATCATATCTTTGGCGGCTTATACGAGATAAATTGTCAAATTCAACGATTTTAAGGCCATTTTAAGGGTACGGCTTATACGTGGAAGCGGCTAATATGCGAGAAAATATTTTTTTCCTCCACTTTTTGACGTTGGCGTGGCGGCGGATGGGAAATGGCTCTCATTTTCCGTTCCCGAAATCCCATCGCCGCGACAATCGCCGCTTTCTCCTCCAACCTCGCCATTTGCCGCCGGGAAGCGCCTGGGTGGGCGTCGTCAGACGTCTCCTCGCGCGAACGCTTAATTTATTTGCCTCTAATTAGCATTATTTGACAGCAAAAGTCACTCTTTGGCACGAGTGCGCCGGCTCGGTTGTTTTGATTAAGTTGCCTGTTGGAGGTATTTGCTCAGACGTGGTTGGACGGGGGGGGGGGAATTATGAGAGAAAACACTTGCCATCCAGTCTTTGGGGGTGCGTGTGGTCACGGGGAAGGCCCGCCGCATTCCTCCTTCGTGACACCCCCACCCACCCCACCATGTCATCGTCATGTTACGGGGCTGTGACGGCCCACCCACCCGTCTTGTGCGCTAAGACCCAATTCAGTGTTTTGCATGTGCGGAGATAAACATGGGGGATTTTGATGCCTTATAGTTAAAGAGGGGGTCCGGGGGGAGGTTAATTGTACACAGGTGACCTGACACAGGTGCATGGGTGTGTGTGTGGGTGTGTGTGGGTGTAGTGGGATGAGTAAAGAGGGCAGATGGTTGAAGTTGGGGAGGCTAAACAAAGTCTCCATCTCTTATTCCCAAAAGGGATCACATTTTATTCCTCTTTATGGTTGTAATACTCAAAGAATAACCAAACAATATCAAAGACAACAGTTAAAGAGCAATATTCCAGGATGAACATCATTTTTTTTTCCAAATCAAAGGCAAAAATATCAGGTTAAATAAACCAACAACTGTTTGAAAAGGACTATTTCAATGTCGCAAGGGATTATGTTGAATGTCAATCAAAGCTTGCTTTTCTTGGGGATATTTAGTTTATAAACATGAAAACATGAATGCAATTATGCACCGTTTGACTTTCAACCCAATGTACTTTAATCTGGAACAAAAAAGAAGAATAAAAGAAATTCTGGTTTTAGTAGCAGTCGTGTCGGTGTTGTAATAATTAATTAAATCAATATTACCTTTGCCATTATTCATTTCTACTATCTATTTTTTGATATTATACCATCGTTGACTGTTTTGAATGTGCATTATTTGTAATGCTAACTTGAATCGACCCAAACTTTAGAGGGCAAAATGTAAATGTTGCCCCCCCCCATATTTGGTATTCAACTTTAACTTTTTAACTAAAAATAATGAAGTGTCACTATTCTCCATAATATTCCACTCATGTTTGAGTTTTATTTTTATTTTTTTAATAAAGACAGCACGTATTACTGAACATATATGTATACATATACGTATATGTATACATATACACATATATGCATATGCATATATGTGTATATGTATGTATGTATGTATGTATATATGTATATGCATGTGTATATGTATGTATTATGCATGTGTATATATGTGTGTGTATATGTAGTTATATATATGTATGTATTTATGTATTTATATGTATGTATATATGTATATATGTCTATATATGTATATATATATGCATGTATGTGTATATTTATATGTATATATGTATGTATGTGTATATATGTGTATGTATATATGTATGTATTTATGTATGTATATATATGTATATATGTATGTATGTAAATATGTATGCAAATGTATATATGTATATATATGTATGTATATATGTATATATATGCATGTATGTGTATATTTATATGTATATATGTGTATGTATGTGTATATTTATATGTATATGTATGTATGTGTGTATATGTGTATATTTATGTATGTGTATATTTATGTGTATATGTATATGTATGTATATATATATATATATATATATATATATATATATATATATATATATATGTATATGTATATATATATGTATATGTATATATATATATGTGTATATATGCATATATATATATATATATATATATGTGTATATATGCATATATATATATATATATATGTGTATATATGCATATATATATATATATATATATATATATGTGTATATATGTATATATATATATATATATGTGTATATATGTGTATATATGTGTATATATGTATATATATATGTGTATATATGTGTATATATGTATGTATGTGTGTGTGTGGTAGAACTTCACAATGTCAAGGGGTCCCTTTCTAGCTGGGCAGGTCAAGGGTCACAAAATAGACGGTCGGCCACCTTTCACACGGACACGGGAAACGTGCCGGTTCCCACTGCGGCTTCAATCAGTGAAAAAATAACACGGCACAGCGGTTATTTATTTGATCTCGATCAGGTGTCCGCTGGGAGGGGGCGCTCTGAGCAAATATTGATTCGCACGGCGTCGGCGTGTCCCACGATGTCGGGACATTCTTGCGGCCAACACCTCCGTAATTCCACCACAGTTTGGCCGTGAGGGTTTTTATGAAAGCAAGCTGGCGAGTCTCGGGGGGGCTTTTGAAAGAGGACACTTGCGCTATCATACAATGCGAAGCCCACTTATGAAATATTCATCGTCGAAAGGATCTCGGCATAATTGATCACCTGCTTAAGGCCAAGATGAACCACATCAGCCCGGCATGTGTTTTCGTGCTTCATCATCAGGATTATTTGCAATAAATGTGGCAGGCAGAGAGACGGGGGGCGGGGGTGCTAGAATCCAGGAGCTAAAGCAGTTCCACTCGTCCAAGCGTTCATTCCAAAACTCCCCGAAAGGATACCCCACTGATGAAAGCCGCTCGGTAAATCCAGACTCAAATATTTACACCTACAAAGCCGCGCTAAGTCATTTTCTTGGCAAAACAACCCGGCGCCTCTTTCTGCACTTCCTGTTTGCCAGCGAGGCTCGGCGGGGGAAAACGTTGACCCGAATCAACGCAGGTAAAAAGCCGACCATGAATGATTCACGTCCTTCGGCCTCCCTCCGCCATTTCGAACCTCCGCAGAGTCGAGTTTTAAAATTCACTAAAGTACAGAACGCAGACGTCAATTATTCATCGGCGAGGACCAAAGCTGACAAAGTGCCCCGGTCCAACGTCCCCCAAAGCCCCCAGTCGAACTCGGCTCTCAAGCTTTTTCTTGCTAGCTTACCTTTTCCGAAACTACCCATCAGCAGGATTTGATTCGGTATATTTTTGTCTTGATAAAAGCAGCTATCATCGATTATTTTTCATTTCGTTTATTGGGAGACCGGTGCAGTTCTACGGAGTGATTACTTAAGTTGACATCTGAGATTTAAAGCCACGGCAGGCCAAAGTGTTTAAAGGTTCTTGTATTTCAACGTGTTCACCCATTAGAAACTCTGTTATCTGAAAAGGTCAAGATTTATTGGTCGGAAATACAGTTGACAGAATTTTAAGGATCGGGAAAGTTGGTCATTGGCCTGCAAAACAACGCTAAAACCAATTGAAACTATTTATAAGCAAGCTTTGAAAGTATTGATCAGAAATCCTGGACCTGATCCACAACCTCAGTTCTTGGACACAATCGCGATTAGCCCAACTAGAGTCGCAGACGCCCCAAAATTTCGCGGCAAGGCCAATTGGGAATCCTCGCTTCGGGCTTAATGTCAATACCGATAAATTGCGTGCCGCATTAAATTCCCACTTGAGGTAAAGCACTTTCTTGGCAACGTCACACTAGAACAGGGGTGTCAAACCGGTCCTCAAAGGGCCGCAGTGGGTGCAGGTTTTCATTCCAACAAAACACTAGGAATCCTTTAGCAAGTGTAATCAGTTAATTAAAGTCAGTTGTTACTTATTTTGGAAGACACCTGATTGGTTAAAATGTCGGCACTGGATCGGTTGGAACAAAGACCAGGACCCACTGCGGCCCTCGGCGGAATCGGTTTGAGACCCATGCACTAGAACATCATCGGATGTATGAAAAAGAGATGAGTGCGTGCTAAAGAAAGCATCCATATTTGATGTGGGCCATCACGCTTGTTCTGTGGTCAATGTAGCAAAGATGCTCGCTGCGTTCGGGGCTGCTCGCGAGGGCGGGAACTTTCGGGGTCAGTGAGGAAGGTTTGCGGTGGCTGGCGGGCGACACCAAGTCAAACACCAGTGTACGTCGTCACGCGGTATTCAGGCAATGTCACTTTTGTAGATTTGGAAGAATGAATTCCGAGAAATGGATCGGAGTTGTGATAGTGCAGGTAGAATTTAGTATAGTACAGTAATCCCTCGATTATCGCGGTTAATGTAGACTAGACATGGCCGCGATAGGGTCACACGTATTTTCAAAAATATATATGTATATATATATATGTATGTGTATATATATGTGTATATATATGTATATATATATATGTGTATATATATGTATGTGTGTATATATATGTATGTATATATATATATATATATATATATATATATATATATATATATGTATATATGTATGTGTATATATATGTATATGTATATATATGTATGTATATATATATGTATGTATATATATGTATATATGTATGTATGTATATATATATATATATATGTATATACACATATGTATATAAATGTATATATATGTATGTATATATGTATATATGTATATATGTATGTATGTATGTATGTATGTATATATGTATGTGTATATATATATATATATATATATATATATATTTTACTTCAGTGCTGATTCCTAGTAGCAAGCAGAGGAGTTTCAGCGTGGATTTTCACATTTTTATTAATACAAAAAAATTGCCCCAAAATAAAACCGCAATGTTGTTAAGCCGCGATAATCGAGGGATTACTGTATGGTAGTAATAATGGGGTTGTCCTACTTTGCATTTTTTGGATTATCGCGGCCATGTCTGGTCTACGTTATCTGCGGAATTTGTATTTTGACATAAACAACTTGCACGGAAATTCCGATAACGTCGTAGCAGGTTCGAAAAGTCCCGACTACAAACATCGTTATACCACACCTCCACATTTGACTTTAATGTCTTCATCTCACTGCTTTAAATCACGCTCGCATCTCGCTAGCCGGCTTTTTCTTTGGGAGTTGAACCCAAAAAAAAAAGCCAGAACAAGACGACTTTTAGAGGAATTTGGACGGCAGCTCCAGAACATCTCGTGAACTCATCAGCGCGTTGACGCCAGACGGGACGCCGGTTCGTCGCTTAAATTCGCCGTACGGCGCACAATGCCGCCATTGTGGTCCGAAAGAAAGGGTCCGATGTGTCACTGGTTTACCCCTGGCTCGTCAATGAACCTGACTCAGACATGTTAAAAGCCACAAATCAATGCCGGACAATACGGCAGCCGCTTCCCGCCGTCCTCCTTCCAGGAAAGTAAAAACTCGAGCCAGCGTCTTGTCACGGAACAAGTGGCGGCGCTAAGCAGGCAGGAGTCCTTCCACCTCGCACGGCAGGCCTTTTTGATTCATGGTCTCGTCTCCCGCCGCCAGGCAGGCATAAATACCCGCGCAACGGCGGCGAACTCCCCCGCCGCCGCCAGCAGATAATCATCTTGTAATTGGCTCAATATTTCTGCCGTTGGCCGGCTAAGCAAAGGCCAGCTCGCCCGGGCTTGAACCCCGACGCATATTTTCCAGGTCAGCGGAGGAGGTCGCGCCTGCCATTTCGAGTAACGCCAAGGGGAAGCCCGCCGTTTTACCTCTCTCGCGTAATCGTGCGGGAAACGGAGAAAAGTCATTCATCAAGCGGCAGCTCGTTTCAATGGAAATTCATTCATTTCAATGAGAAAAGGGCAAGAGACCCAAACAGGACATTGTCTTTTTTTAAGTGTCCAATCTCCACGTGATGTAAAAAAAAAACAGCCGACCGCTACGTTTCCATACTTTTTTTCCGACGCCCTTTGTGGTGAAAATGCCTGACAACATTTATGTTGTTAAGTCAAACTTCATTTAGCAGTTTATTTTTATGAAAGCCGGAAAATGGCGAAAAGCCGAAAAACTCAAGTTATGCGGCCACAGGTTCTTCAGACTGTTTTGATCCTCCCCAAATAAAGCGCACTTTTGAGAAAAGTGAAGTCTTTTAGTTGTGCCTTGTACCGTATTTTGCTGTTAAATATACCCCCATTTAATATACCTGGGTATATTAAACGGCAGGGGTATATTAAATGGCGCGCAAGCGGGAAGGTACGATCCACTACGCACTCTTTATGCCGTGACGGGGTGCATCAACGTTTTGCAGACTAAAACTACTTACTGCTCAGGTTAAAACTTCTTACTGCTGAAAAAAGTCTGACTTGGAATTTTAATGAACTTAAGTATTTATAATTATGCCCCCATGAACACCATACAAATCTTGCCAAAAAAGCGGAGTTGCCGTTTAATATACCCGGGTATATTAAACGGCGCACAAACGGGAGGCTCAAAAATCATTTAATATACCCGGATATATTAAACGGCAAAATACGGTAGTGTGGAAAATACGGTCATAGCAATTAAAACACCCGAGGATCTTTTATCGTCAAATTTGAATGCAACTATAATTTTCCAGCCTTACAACTATTTACTTAATTATTGATTATTTATTTTGTTATTTATTTATTATTTATCCGTTTGTTTGTTGTTGTTGTTTTTAATTGTACACGTCTATACTTATTCATATTGTTGACTGCATATTATGTTGACTACTTATTTATTCATGACTTATTGATTATTTGTCTGTTTGTTATTGTTAATTGTGCACTTTGTGGTGAAGCTTTAAATCTCATTATACTTGTATAATGACAAGTATTCAATTCAATAACTCCATTTCCCAAATACGGGATGAATAAAGTTATCCAATCCAATCCAATAAAAACAATAACAAAAGTATAACAATAATTTAAGAGGTAAAACATGTTATGCACAACCCACTGTTGAATTAATTAATTGTGTTTTTCCTCTCAAATTGCAATAGTTTTGTGTTTAAAAAAAAAAAAAAATAGATATGTTTTACAGTGTAAAGGGATGTTGGCTTGACTGCCCAAACGCAACTGTTTTGTGGTCTGCTTATCTACTTTGGAACACTTTCTCCAAATGTGTCCAGTGGCATCTTTATGCAAATATTGCTTTTTAAAATTGATGTTTTTTTTCAATCCTCTCTCAAAAGCTGATTTCGTCATTTTGGCTCGTTGCCACGGCAATCCGTCTCAGGAGGGACTCCGTTTGGAAAACTTCCATTTTGCCCTCAAGTATTAGACGCCCTGTCGTATACGATGCGGGAAGGGGAAAAAAAATGATCGGACATTTTGGAAGATATGGATTATAAATGAACTGTGAGATAGAATATTATATCACACGCCCCCATGGCAGAAACAACATCTTGTAAAAATAAATACTCACCTTGCCCTCTAGTTTAACCTTATTTTTCATCCTGGTCAGAAGGAACCGCCGGCATAGAGCAGAGTAAAAATTTTATAGAGTTGGCTTTAGACGCTGCGTCTTTATACATTTATTTATACAACAGGATCTGGCTCTTATTTTTTTTCCACTTCACAGTGCTTTGCCACTCCGTCCCCAGTTTATGGCGTAAAGGGGGGAGTAAAAAAAAGCTTTATCTTTACGGCAATGTGCCGGGTGAATTATTCAGCTGGACGGCGTATCAGTGTGAGGAAGATGGCTGAGGGCGAGAAAGGGGAAGGCGGCTACATATGTCATAACTCAACTTATTGTTTAAGGATATGGTTTTCTGGACGGAGTGGAGGCCGGAAAAACTAAATGCTAAAAATAAAAATAGAAGTGTATATATGTATATATGTATGTGTATATGTACATATGTGTATATATGTAGGTATATATGTATATATATGTGTATATATGTATATATGTGAATATATGTATGTATATATATGTATTTGTGTATATTTGTATGTATGTGTGTATATGTATGTACATTTGTATGTGTGTATATATATGTATGTATGTATGTATATGTGTATATATGTAGGTATATGTGTATATATGTAGGTATATGTGTATATATGTATGTATATGTGTGTATATATGTATATGTATGTATATTTGTGTGTATATATGTGTGTATATGTATGTATATATATTTGTGTGTATATGTGTATATATGTATGTATATGTATATATATTTGTGTGTATATGTGTATATATGTATGTATATATGTATATATATGTGTGTATATGTGTATATATATGTATATGTATATATATGTATATGTGTATGTATATATATATATATATATGAATGTATATGTATGTATATGTATATATGTATGTATATATGTATGTATATGTATGTGTATATATATATATATATGTATATACGTGCACATATGTGTAATCAATATTTAGTCATGATAAATGAATAATCAATAACTAGTAATAGATAAACGAGTGGTCAACATAATATATAAGTCGTAGTAATAAGTCCTGGTTAGATCCTAGGTGCAGAAGTCGAGTTGAGTATGGGAAGAAACTGTCCTTGAGTCTGTTTGTCTTGGCTGTTATGGCTCTGTATCGGCTTCCAGAGGGCAGCAGGTTGAAGTCGGGATGCGTATTGTCATCATAGCCCCGGCGCTCCGTATTTGTATTCCGAGCTAACGCGCGATTACGTAGCCCCGCGCACTCCGGCGGCCGCCCACCGCCGAGCCATATTTCCGAACCCCGGCATTACTTTTTCATACTTCTCTGACCCACTTTGCGGCGATGACACTGGAGGAGGATTAGCTTCACTGACACTTCCTCTCATTGCCAAGTCAGCTTTTAGCGGGCTTAAGCGGCTCGCGGGAAGATAAGATACCTTCACGTTTAATAGCAAAGCTTATTTTTAACGTATTGTGCTTTCGGGAAAGTTGGCTTACATGGTCAATGTGGCGTCATTAGGACCACCAGCGACACCCAATCATTTTTCCCCCCCTCTCGTGTTGAGTTAATCTGCGGGTGTTAAAATGCAACACATAAGCCCGATTTGAATACATCATGTAAAAACGATGACGTGTACAATAGAGCTTTGGGATGGCGATGGCGAGAAGGGGGAGGGGCGTTCTTACTATGTGATAATTAGCTAACGGCTTTTGTCTTTTAAAATGGTTACCATGGACACCCGGTTTAAAACGGGACGGTGGGTGAGCGCCAATGGAACGTTAGCGCCCGAGTACGATAACTGAGCCGTAAGCCGTAAAAATTGTTTCACTGGCAAAAAGACAATCCTATCACGTTATTGGTTCCTTCTTAGGCGCCATTTTCTTTCACTGGAAATCCCTCGCCGCATTTTCTTGTCTTTCGTTTGTCCTTCCGTCATTGGGTCTTAGTCTAGATTTGGACTCTGGAGGACTTAGAAGGGGGGAACATTGGACTAAAACAGGTCCAGGTTTCTGGACAGATAATTGTCTTTCTTCCCGAGTCCTATTCGGTTGTTTTTATGGCCGTAATTTGGAAATCTACGAGAAGGAGCTTTCGTCTTGAATTAATTGAAGCGTTTGATGAGTTTCTCCTTCCTCGCTGTTTTTGGCAGTCTGGGAAAAACTGGGCACGCACCATTGAATTCTTTTGGCGGCAGTTATTTGACTGTCAAACCGTACGGTCTCCGTCAGCGAGCCTTTCAAAACCGTTACCGACTGTCAAAACAAATCAAGAAGATGTTTCTGCGCCGGCTTTGGAATCGGAATTTGTGTGCCAAGCACTCAAAGGAAAATATACTTTGCTTTGCTATATGTACGATGTATTTTTCTTGAATACTCAGGGTTGACGGAAAGCTAACTTGTAGCGAGTTTGCTTGTTTTGATGCGTTTTTGCGCGCAGCGAGGAAGCTATCTTTCAATTTAAAATGGGATTTTGACAGTGGCGGTCCTTGCATTTTCTCGTAGCGCCTTCAACGGGTAAAATGTACGTCCTAGCAGCATTTAATGATTAAATACAAATACTGGAGCTTAAATACAAACACTGGAGTTTTTCAGATATCAGAACTTGGCCCACAATTGAAATATTATTTAGGAATATAGCCACATCTTACTCACCAAAAATCCTTTTTAACTGTACACAAATATCCATCCTCCAAAGCTAATGCTGAAAGTCGAGCCTGTCCTGTCGTATTTCTGGCATAGTCCGTCTTGAAAATGGCTTTAAATCAACACAACAATATATTTGCTTGTGCAGCTCGCTACAGATACAGTTTGGTAGCTCTGGCTAATGACTAGCCAATCATAGTTGGTGAAAACGATGACGTATCCCTACGCCTGCGACAAGGCATTGTGGTGTTGCCAACTCGAAATCTGATTGTTAAAGCAACAGTCTTATCGACGCTTGTTTAATGCAGCAGAGCCTGCAGAACTGATTGTGAAGGCCTTGAGGCAGATTTCTAACCCTGGCAACAAATAATGGCTGAAATGTGATTGGTTATATGCTTCCATATGAAAACACACATCTGGAAGCAGTGCAACCAGTGGGAAAAGCAATGAAAGGAATCTAAGAGACAATTGTATTGATGGATAAAATATAATATATGATTCAGATATTTCTTAGGCCAGCAGAAATTTCTGTTTGGTCAGAAAACAGCAACGGCTGCGAAAAGTCTTAAAATTGAGTCTCATGTTATCTGGAGACTTTTTAACATGATATTTGAGTTGATGTGTCCCAATGCTTTTGCTATCCAATCAAATTACGTGCTATTTTTTTACGGCGTCCAATCCCGCAGGCGGTTCGAAGCCGTGAAACTTCATCTGAGTATGAAAGCGGAGAACCCCGAGTCCAATATACGACGGTAAAAGTTTTAAAACCGAGTTTACGAGACGTCTAAAGAGCGCCTCGCTCCGATTTCCGCCCAAAGCGACCAGCGATTTTTGGCGGCGCCCGTTTCCCGCATTTCTCCCAGGCTCGGAAATACAAAGCGCCTGGCAACATCCGGCGTTTTCACGCCAACCCCGAGCCAGAGCGTTGCTAACGGGATTAGCAACCACAAATGCTCCCCACTTAGCCCCACTCAATTTAAACCTTTTTGAAAGTTTTCCCTGTCCAATTGATTTATTAGGATTTTGCAACATTGTTTTATTCTTTCAAAATGACATCTCTATAGGTCCAATTTTTGGATGGCGACCTAACTAAATGTCATCATGTTACAATTGTTGTCTTACGGTAACAAAAAAAGCAAGATGTAATTTCTCAAAACATGATTGCTAACGTTGTTTTTTTCATTTCTCTTCAAAATTTGAGAAGAAAATATTTATGTAAAAATATTTTTCAGCTTGTATGGTGCTTTAATGTTTTTATTACTGTTTTCTCAAATAAAAACTCATTAAAATGAAGAATAAATGGAACTACTAATTTAATATTGCTACGTAAAATATTTTCTCCCAAAAATTATGGTTCCATTTTTAACCAGTTTTCCTTTTTGTAAGGATACAATTATTTTACTTGCTAATTACCCTTTAAAATATAAGTTTTTAATGTTAAGCCCAAAATACTTACCACATTAATTCCCCAAATTTGTGCTTTTTTCATCCCTCAAAATGTACCAATATTTTTCGGTCATTGCCGTCATACTATTTCGATCTAAAAACATGATTTTTGTCTTGAAATATGTTTCTCATTTGCCTCCATCATCTCAAAAGTGCTGCAGTTGAAGAGTTAACAACTCCGTTATTAACAATAAACAGCACGAAAAAAATGGCGTGTTGAGTCTCCGGAGATGTTTTGCCATCCCAGTCAGGAAGCGTTTAAATTCACGTTACACGACACCACCAGGACGGAAAGTCGCAGTGAGAAAAATGGTCCAAACTGGAGCCAGCAATCCCTGGCGTCTCAGATGGGACCCCCAAACCGAACCCCTCCAAGCCCTACATAGTGGAAAAAAAAACCGCTCTTCTTCCTCCCTAGACTGTAACGTTGTAACTCCATCCCCGAGGGTGACTAAGAAGTGGAACAGAGGACGTCGGCGTCTGACAACGTGCTAATGTTTTAGCCCGTCTAGCTAGAGACGATTGACGTCAGGAATAAAATGGCATGACGGGGGCCCGAGCACAAAAGAGGCAGTGTAGTGCATGAATAATGAATATTAAAACCCCTCTCGGTATCCCAGATGGATTCATATTTACGCAGAAAAACCTAACTGCAACTATAATCAATCAACGCATTCCAATCCAAAATCCGATGGAACGTCTATCCCAAAATGTAAAAGCAGTAATGGGCAGAGTAGGGATGTCCCTATTTTGATTTTTACATTTTTTCCACCTATATTTTTTCCGATACAGATTCGATAGCTATATATTTTAGAGCAGTGAGACTAATAATGTTACCTGTAAATCACGTACCTCCTCAAGAAATATATTTTCTTTTGTATCGTGAAAAACTTGTCGAGTAAGGTGCGTATATATTTTTTAAAAATCCATTACATCAACAAGAGCTGGCTCTAGAGGTGACTGTGTAGTTCCCTTCAAAAAGAATGCTAAATTAGCCTAAGCATCTTCTGTCTTTTTGTATGAATTGGCGCAATTTCCATCTCAAAGCTCCTCCTCCTCTGCAAGTTTTTGTCCAAAAAATTCCAACGCCTGGATCTAGAGGTGACTGTGTAGTTGCCTTCAAAAAGAGTGCTAAATTAGCCAAAGCACCTTCTCTCTTCATACCTGGAACTCAAAAACAATTAGCATACGTTAACTCCCCTCTCTGAACCTCTTAGCCAATCATCTTAAAGCCTTAGACCAAGGGTGTCAGACTCGGGTTGGTTGGCGGGCCGCTTTAACGTCAACTTGATTTCACCTGGGCCGGACCATTTTAGATATACTATTTAGATTTTTTTTTTTAATAAACTGATTTAAAGAACTGGAATAAAAGCCCTGAATATTCAGTTTTTTATAGATCTAAAACAGTTTATTTTAGCTTTTTAAAAATATATTTTTAGATTTTCCAAAATGATTTTTGAACTAAAAACACAGAACAAATGGATTAAGAAATGACAATGATTGATTTAAAAGGGGGAAAATCAGTAAATTTAATATACATCTATACTCTTCATTTGAATTTGATCCTAAAACAGAAAGTCGGCACTCATGATTTACACACCCGGGCCACACAAAATGATGCTGCGGGCCAGATTTGGCCCCTGGGCCGCCACTTTGACACATGTGGCCTAGAGGTTCACCGTTTACCTGCAATTTGGCTTAAAATGGAAATTAGCCCTCGGCTACAATCTTACATATTTACATATATATCTTCATTAGCATGAATCTGAATATGTTCATTAATATGTGCTGTCCCTTATTAAATAAATCAAATTCAAACCCCAACCTAACGTAAAACACCGAACCTCAAACCTACGACCAAAAAGATAAATCGGTCCTCTCTTCTGCACTCTGATTGGTCATCCATGGCTCAATGACAGCTGAATGAAGCACAAGTAACCAATTAAGACAATTCATCCATATTGCTTAAAGGCGCTCCCATTCTCGCATTGTCTTCGAGATCCTAAATGAGGCGTTTACCATTCCGGGAATGGACGGCATCCATCACAAGTGGGCGTTTTTCGACGCCATCGTTTTCAAAAGCGCATTAACGTCGAGATAGAACTCCGCCGGGAGTTCACGGCGGCGTAAAAAATGATGTCGCGCTTGAATGACGGCTGCCGGCGTGGAAAAACAGTTTTCTTGTCCACGCTGCAATTAGAAGAACGAATGCGGCGAGGCCAACGGCAATCGGAAGAAAAGCCACAAAGCCAAGATGAGAAAATGAACATTAGCGTCGCATTCTAATGCCACTCGCTTGCTCGCAAATATGCATTTCATTTAAAGATATTGACACCAGCATTTTATGTGCGGCTTTGCCATTGTGACAAAATGAAGTCTGGGAAGAATGTCCATTTATTTCAACATATGATTGAAAGTAGATATTTTTTTAATCTAGGTCACATGTGTTAAAGTGGCGGTTTGGGTCAAAAACCCTTACAAACACCGTACGACTCGTACGGTGTTTGTAAGGTTTTTGGGGGGTTTGTAAGTGGAATCATAATCATTTATAAGGGCAGTTATCGGCAGAGGTTGACAGGTATGTATTAGATGCAACACGATAATAATGAGGGATGTAGACAACCGTGATTCCGTTATTCTTTGGACACAGCATTTCTCCAAAGTTCAACGTGTGTTAAATATGGAAGAAAACAAGATTCCCTTGCAAACACGAGGACGTCGAATAAGAGAGAGTAAATGCAAAGCACTTAACACGAGCGGTGAACATCGGCTTGTCACGCGGGAAGCGAGCGCCATCATTAATGGACGCTGTCGTGTCTTCCTGGTGAATAATGCAGCTCTGTTAATTGGCTGGGTTAATAATAGATGAGGGTTGGTAGATAGTACTTCTTGGATTTAAAAAAACAACAACAACCAAACCAGGCAACTTGTTAGAAAACATTTCGGTTTTGGCCCCTCCTCCTTTATCGATGACTGATTGAAGTTCCAAAATTAAGTCCAAATAACGGATAACGCCCAAAGTAAAGAAAAATGACTTGGTTAAAGATTTCATTTTTTTCTAGGATTTGAAATGTATTGATTATGTCATGGTTATTTACTATTCCTAAGGATTTTTGAGCCGAATGCTATATCACTCTGTCCTTAGACAAAGACACGGCCGGATTGTTTGTCTCGATACGAGCGACAAGATTTAATGTTGCTCAAAAGCTAGAACAGAAAAGATGGAACACCCATGCGAGGATGGGGGGGAAAAGGGATTTGACTGTTGAGGTGATTTAACCCCCGTTCTTGAGGTGTCTGCTTTCCACATAAAAGCCGGCCATAAAAAGAACAGGAAGGAAAAAGTTTCCTAGGCATTTGGGGTCAACACCTTCACACCAGGAAACAATTGAATCAATAAGTCGGGTGTGTATTACAAAAAAATGTGAATAGGTAGTGTTTCTTTCTGTCAGGTGAAAATGTCAAAGCTTTTGATCGAGTGGTGTTTCACCATTAAAATTGGGATTTGGGGCGTTTTCTTATGCCTTTTTGTTGTTGTTTATAAATTGCAGGTCGGCACGGTGGTCCAGTGGTCAGCATATCCGCCTCACAGTTCTGAGACGGAGGATTCAATTCCCTGCGTGGAGTTGGATGTTCTCCCCGTGCCCGGCTGGGTTTTCTCCAGGTATGTCAAACATCCTAGCTAGGCTGAACGCTCTAAATTGTCACTAGCTATGCGTGAAAGCCTCATTGTGCCTTGCGATTGGCTGGAAACCAGTTCAGGATGTTGACTGGGATAGGCTCCAGGACCCCAGCGACGCTTAAAGAGGAAAGCAGTACCGAAATGAACAAAAGATTTATTGCATTTTATTTAAATTAAAGTAACTAAAACAACTACACCTTCAACACCATCTACACCAACAAAACCAACAACTACACCATTTACAACTACTACACCGACTACTAGACCGACTACTAGACCGACTACTAGACCGACTACTAGACCGACTACTAGAGCGACTACTAGAGCGACTACTAGAGCGACTACTAGAGCGACTACTAGACCGACTACTAGAGCGACTACTAGAGCGACTACTAGAGCGACTACTAGACCGACTACTAGACCGACTACTAGAGCGACTACTAGAGCGACTACTAGAGCGACTACTAGAGCGACTACTAGAGCGACTACTAGAGCGACTACTAGAGCGACTACTAGAGCGACTACTAGAGCGACTACTAGAGCGACTACTAGAGCGACTACTAGACCGACTACTAGACCGACTACTAGAGCGACTACTAGAGCGACTACTAGAGCGACTACTAGAGCGACTACTAGAGCGACTACTAGACCGACTACTAGACCGACTACTAAGACCGACTACTAAGACCGACTACTAAGACCGACTACTAAGACCGACTACTAAGACCGACTACTAAGACCGACTACTAAGACCGACTACTAAGACCGACTACTAAGACCGACTACTAAGACCGACTACTAAGACCGACTACTAGACCGACTACTAGACCGACTACTAGACCGACTACTAGACCGACTACTAAGACCGACTACTAAGACCGACTACTAGACCGACTACTAGACCGACTACTAGACCGACTACTAGACCGACTACTAGACCGACTACTAGACCGACTACTAAGACCGACTACTAAGACCGACTACTAAGACCGACTACTAAGACCGACTACTAAGACCGACTACTAAGACCGACTACTAAGACCGACTACTAAGACCGACTACTAAGACCGACTACTAAGACCGACTACTAAGACCGACTACTAAGACCGACTACTAAGACCGACTACTAAGACCGACTACTAAGACCGACTACTAAGACCGACTACTAAGACCGACTACTAAGACCGACTACTAAGACCGACTACTAAGACCGACTACTAAGACCGACTACTAAGACCGACTACTAGACCGACTACTAAGACCGACTACTAGACCGACTACTAGACCGACTACTAGACCGACTACTAGACCGACTACTAGACCGACTACTAGACCGACTACTAGACCGACTACTAGACCGACTACTAAGACCGACTACTAAGACCGACTACTAAGACCGACTACTAGACCGACTACTAGACCGACTACTAAGACCGACTACTAAGACCGACTACTAAGACCGACTACTAAGACCGACTACTAAGACCGACTACTAAGACCGACTACTAAGACCGACTACTAAGACCGACTACTAAGACCGACTACTAAGACCGACTACTAAGACCGACTACTAGACCGACTACTAAGACCGACTACTAGACCGACTACTAGACCGACTACTAGACCGACTACTAGACCGACTACTAGACCGACTACTAGACCGACTACTAGACCGACTACTAGACCGACTACTAAGACCGACTACTAAGACCGACTACTAAGACCGACTACTAGACCGACTACTAGACCGACTACTAAGACCGACTACTAAGACCGACTACTAAGACCGACTACTAAGACCGACTACTAAGACCGACTACTAAGACCGACTACTAAGACCGACTACTAAGACCGACTACTAAGACCGACTACTAAGACCGACTACTAAGACCGACTACTAAGACCGACTACTAAGACCGACTACTAAGACCGACTACTAAGACCGACTACTAAGACCGACTACTAGACCGACTACTAGACCGACTACTAGACCGACTACTAGACCGACTACTAGACCGACTACTAGACCGACTACTAGACCGACTACTAGACCGACTACTAAGACCGACTACTAAGACCGACTACTAAGACCGACTACTAAGACCGACTACTAAGACCGACTACTAAGACCGACTACTAAGACCGACTACTAAGACCGACTACTAAGACCGACTACTAAGACCGACTACTAAGACCGACTACTAAGACCGACTAATAAGACCGACTACTAAGACCGACTACTAAGACCGACTACTAAGACCGACTACTAAGACCGACTACTAAGACCGACTACTAAGACCGACTACTAAGACCGACTACTAAGACCGACTACTAAGACCGACTACTAGACCGACTACTAAGACCGACTACTAGACCGACTACTAGACCGACTACTAGACCGACTACTAGACCGACTACTAGACCGACTACTAGACCGACTACTAGACCGACTACTAAGACCGACTACTAAGACCGACTACTAAGACCGACTACTAAGACCGACTACTAAGACCGACTACTAAGACCGACTACTAAGACCGACTACTAGACCGACTACTAAGACCGACTACTAGACCGACTACTAGACCGACTACTAGACCGACTACTAGACCGACTACTAGACCGACTACTAGACCGACTACTAGACCGACTACTAGACCGACTACTAGACCGACTACTAGACCGACTACTAGACCGACTACTAGACCGACTACTAGACCGACTACTAGACCGACTACTAGACCGACTACTAGACCGACTACTAGACCGACTACTAGACCGACTACTAGACCGACTACTAGACCGACTACTAGACCGACTACTAGACCGACTACTAGACCGACTACTAGACCGACTACTAGACCGACTACTAGACCGACTACTAGACCGACTACTAGACCGACTACTAGACCGACTACTAGACCGACTACTAGACCCGACCTACTAGACCCACCTACTAGACCCACCTACTAGACCCACCTACTAGACCCACCTACTAGACCCACCTACTAGACCCACCTACTAGACCCACCTACTAGACCCACCTACTAGACCCACCTACTAGACCCACCTACTAGACCCACCTACTAGACCGACTACTAGACCGACTACTAGACCGACTACTAGACCGACTACTAGACCGACTACTAGACCGACTACTAAGACCGACTACTAAGACCGACTACTAGACCGACTACTAAGACCGACTACTAAGACCGACTACTAAGACCGACTACTAAGACCGACTACTAGACCGACTACTAAGACCGACTACTAAGACCGACTACTAAGACCGACTACTAAGACCGACTACTAAGACCGACTACTAAGACCGACTACTAGACCGACTACTAGACCGACTACTAGACCGACTACTAGACCGACTACTAGACCGACTACTAGACCGACTACTAGACCGACTACTAGACCGACTACTAGACCGACTACTAGACCGACTACTAAGACCGACTACTAGACCGACTACTAGACCGACTACTAGACCGACTACTAAGACCGACTACTAAGACCGACTACTAAGACCGACTACTAAGACCGACTACTAGACCGACTACTAAGACCGACTACTAAGACCGACTACTAAGACCGACTACTAAGACCGACTACTAAGACCGACTACTAGACCGACTACTATGACCGACTACTAAGACCGACTACTAAGACCGACTACTAGACCGACTACTAAGACCGACTACTAGACCGACTACTAGACCGACTACTAGACCGACTACTAAGACCGACTACTAAGACCGACTACTAAGACGACTACTAGACCGACTACTAGACCGACTACTAAGACCGACTACTAGACCGACTACTAAGACCGACTACTAAGACCGACTACTAAGACCGACTACTAAGACCGACTACTAAGACCGACTACTAAGACCGACTACTAAGACCGACTACTAAGACCGACTACTAAGACCGACTACTAAGACCGACTACTAAGACCGACTACTAAGACCGACTACTAGACCGACTACTAAGACCGACTACTAAGACCGACTACTAAGACCGACTACTAAGACCGACTACTAGACCGACTACTAAGACCGACTACTAAGACCGACTACTAGACCGACTACTAAGACCGACTACTAAGACCGACTACTAAGACCGACTACTAGACGACTACTAAGACCGACTACTAAGACCGACTACTAGACCGACTACTAGACCGACTACTAGACCGACTACTAGACCGACTACTAAGACCGACTACTAAGACCGACTACTAAGACGACTACTAAGACCGACTACTAAGACCGACTACTAAGACCGACTACTAAGACCGACTACTAAGACCGACTACTAAGACCGACTACTAAGACCGACTACTAGACCGACTACTAAGACCGACTACTAGACCGACTACTAGACCGACTACTAGACCGACTACTAGACCGACTACTAGACCGACTACTAGACCGACTACTAAGACCGACTACTAAGACCGACTACTAAGACCGACTACTAAGACCGACTACTAAGACCGACTACTAAGACCGACTACTAAGACCGACTACTAAGACCGACTACTAGACCGACTACTAAGACCGACTACTAGACCGACTACTAGACCGACTACTAGACCGACTACTAGACCGACTACTAGACCGACTACTAGACCGACTACTAGACCGACTACTAGACCGACTACTAGACCGACTACTAAGACCGACTACTAAGACCGACTACTAAGACCGACTACTAAGACCGACTACTAAGACCGACTACTAAGACCGACTACTAAGACCGACTACTAAGACCGACTACTAGACCGACTACTAAGACCGACTACTAGACCGACTACTAGACCGACTACTAGACCGACTACTAGACCGACTACTAGACCGACTACTAGACCGACTACTAGACCGACTACTAGACCGACTACTAAGACCGACTACTAAGACCGACTACTAAGACCGACTACTAAGACCGACTACTAAGACCGACTACTAAGACCGACTACTAAGACCGACTACTAAGACGACTACTAGACCGACTACTAAGACCGACTACTAGACCGACTACTAGACCGACTACTAGACCGACTACTAGACCGACTACTAGACCGACTACTAGACCGACTACTAGACCGACTACTAAGACCGACTACTAAGACCGACTACTAAGACCGACTACTAAGACCGACTACTAAGACCGACTACTAAGACCGACTACTAAGACCGACTACTAAGACCGACTACTAAGACCGACTACTAGACCGACTACTAGACCGACTACTAGACCGACTACTAGACCGACTACTAGACCGACTACTAGACGACTACTAGACCGACTACTAAGACCGACTACTAAGACCGACTACTAAGACCGACTACTAAGACCGACTACTAAGACCGACTACTAAGACCGACTACTAAGACCGACTACTAAGACCGACTACTAAGACCGACTACTAGACCGACTACTAAGACCGACTACTAAGACCGACTACTAGACCGACTACTAGACCGACTACTAGACCGACTACTAAGACCGACTACTAGACCGACTACTAAGACCGACTACTAAGACCGACTACTAAGACCGACTACTAAGACCGACTACTAAGACCGACTACTAAGACCGACTACTAAGACCGACTACTAAGACCGACTACTAAGACCGACTACTAGACCGACTACTAGACCGACTACTAGACCGACTACTAGACCGACTACTAGACCGACTACTAGACCGACTACTAAGACCGACTACTAAGACCGACTACTAAGACCGACTACTAAGACCGACTACTAAGACCGACTACTAAGACCGACTACTAAGACCGACTACTAGACCGACTACTAAGACCGACTACTAGACCGACTACTAAGACCGACTACTAAGACCGACTACTAGACCGACTACTAGACCGACTACTAGACCGACTACTAGAGCCGACTACTAGAGCCGACTACTAGAGCCGACTACTAGACCGACTACTAGACCGACTACTAAGACCGACTACTTAGACCGACTACTAGACGACTACTAGACCGACTACTAGACCGACTACTAGACCGACTACTAGACCGACTACTAGACGACTACTAGACCGACTACTAGACCGACTACTAGGACTCGACTACTAGACCGACTACTAGACCGACTACTAGACCGACTACTAGACCGACTACTAGACGACTAGCCGACTACTAGACCGACTACTAGACCGACTACTAGACCGACTACTAGACCGACTACTAGACCGACTACTAGACCGACTACTAGACGACTACTAGACCGACTACTAGACCGACTACTAGACCGACTACTAGACCGACTACTAGACCGACTACTAGACCGACTACTAGACCGACTACTAGACCGACTACTAGACCGACTACTAGACGACTACTAGACCGACTACTAGACGCGACTACTAGAGCCGACTACTAGAGCCGACTACTAGACCGACTACTAGACCGACTACTAGACCGACTACTAGACCGACTACTAGACCGACTACTAGACCGACTACTAGACGACTACTAGACCGACTACTAGACCGACTACTAGAGCCGACTACTAGAGCCGACTACTAGAGCCGACTACTAGACCGACTACTAGACCGACTACTAGACCGACTACTAGACCGACTACTAAGACCGACTACTAGACCGACTACTAGACCGACTACTAGACCGACTACTAGACGACTACTAGAGCGACTACTAGAGCGACTACTAGACGACTACTAGACCGACTACTAGACCGACTACTAGACCGACTACTAGACCGACTACTAGACCGACTACTAGACCGACTACTAGACCGACTACTAGACCGACTACTAGACCGACTACTAGACCGACTACTAGACCGACTACTAGACCGTCTACTAGACCGACTACTAGACCGACTACTAAGACCGACTACTAAGACCGACTACTAAGACCGACTACTAAGACCGACTACTAAGACCGACTACTAGACCGACTACTAGACCGACTACTAGACCGACTACTAGACCGACTACTAAGACCGACTACTAAGACCGACTACTAAGACCGACTACTAGACCCTAAGACCGACTACTAAGACCGACTACTAAGACCGACTACTAAGACCGACTACTAAGACCGACTACTAAGACCGACTACTAAGACCGACTACTAAGACCGACTACTAAGACCGACTACTAAGACCGACTACTAGACCGACTACTAAGACCGACTACTAAGGACCGACTACTAAGACCGACTACTAAGACCGACTACTAAGACCGACTACTAAGACCGACTACTAAGACCGACTACTAGACCGACTACTAGACCGACTACTAGACCGACTACTAGACCGGACCTACCTAGACCGACTACTAGACCGACTACTAGACCGACTACTAAGACCACGACTACTAAGACTCCGACTACTAAGACCGACTAC